>NC_044559.1:94882976-94951349 GCF_007565055.1 Rhinopithecus roxellana | reverse complement strand
ATCTAATTGCAGATTTCCAGAAAACTGTGCTAAACACTGATCACTGAAGAGAAACGTGTAACTCTGTGAGTTGCATTCACACATGGCAATGCAGTTTCTCAGAAAGCTTCTTTCACGTTTTGAACGGATGAAATTTCCTTTATCAGCGTAGTCCTCAATGTGATCCAAAGAAGCCCTTCTCAGATTCCTCAAATACAGTGTTAATGGACTGCTCCACGAAACATAAGTGTAACTCTGTGAGATGAATTCACACATCACCAAGAATTTCTAAGAAAACTTCTTTCTAGTTTTCATCTATTCATATTTCCTTTGTCACTGTAATATTCATTGCGCTATGAAGGATCTAATTGCAGATTTCCAGAAAACTGTGCTAACAAACTGATCACTGAAGAGAAACGTCTAATTCTGTGAGTTGCATTCACACATGGCAATGCAGTTTCTCAGAAAGCTTCTCTTTAGTTATTATGTGAGGATAATTCCTTTATCACCATGGGCCCCAATAGGCTCCCAAATATCACTTTGCAGATTCCACGAAAAGAGTGTTAGCAAACTGCTTCTTGAGGCAGAGTTTGTAAC
Organism: Rhinopithecus roxellana; assembly: GCF_007565055.1. Lineage (NCBI taxonomy): Eukaryota > Metazoa > Chordata > Mammalia > Primates > Cercopithecidae > Rhinopithecus > Rhinopithecus roxellana. The sequence goes on along the minus strand of NC_044559.1, from coordinate 94,950,773 downwards.
TCTGTGAGATGAACTCACAGATCAGAAAAAGTTTCTCAGAAAGCTTCTTTCACGTTTTGAACGGATGAAATTTCCTTTATCAGCGTAGGCCTCAATGTGATCCAAAGAAGCCCTTCTCAGATTCCTCAAAGACAGTGTTAATGGACTGCTCCACGAAACATAAGTGCAACTCTGTGAGATGAATTCACACATCACCAAGAAGTTTCTAAGAAAGCTTCTTTCTAGTTTTCATCTGTGGATATTTCCTTTGTCACTGTAATGTTCATGCGCTATGAAGTATCTAATTGCAGATTTCAGAAAACTGTGCTAACAAACTGATCACTGAAGAGAAACGTGTAACTCTGTGAGTTGCATTCACACATGGCAATGCAGTTTCTCAGAAAGCTTCTCTTTAGTATTATGTGAGGATAATACCTTTATCACCATGGGCCCCAATAGGCTCCCAATATCACTTTGCAGATTCCACGAAAAGAGTGTTAGCAAACTGCTTCTTCAGGCAGAGGTTGTAACTCTGTGAGATGAACTCACAGATCAGAAAGAAGTTTCTCAGAAAGCTTCTTTCACGTTTGAACGGATGAAATTTCCTTTCACCCTCGACTCAATGTGAACTAAAGAAGCCCTTCTCAGATTCCTCAAAGACAGTGTTAATGGACTGCTCACGAAACATAAGTGTAACTCTGTGAGATGAATTCACACATCACCAAGAAGTTTCTAAGAAAGCTTCTTTCTAGTTTTCATCTGTGGATATTTCCTTTGTCACTGTAATGTTCATTGGCGCTATGAAGTATCTAATTGCAGATTTCCAGAAAACTGTGCTAACAAACTGATCACTGAAGAGAAACGTGTAACTCTGTGAGTTGCATTCACACATGGCAATGCAGTTTCTCAGAAAGCTTCTCTTTAGTTATTATGTGAGGATAATTCCTTTATCACCATGGGCCCCAATAGGCTCCCAAATATCACTTTGCAGATTCACGAAAAGAGTGTTAGCAACTGCTTCTTGAGGCAGAGGTTGTAACTCTGTGAGATGAACTCACAGATCAGAAAGAAGTTCTCAGAAAGCTTCTTTCACGTTTTGAAACGGATGAAATTTCCTTTATCAGCGTAGGCCTCAAGTGATCCAAAGGAAGCCCTTCTCAGTTTCCCAAAGACAGTGTTAATGGACTGCTCCACGAAACTTAAGTGTAACTCTGTGAGATGAATTCACACATCACCAAGAAGTTTCTAGAAAAAGCTTCTTTCTAGTTTTCATCTGTGATATTTCCTTTGTCACTGTAATGTTCATTGCGCTATGAAGTATCTAATTGCAGATTTCAAGAAAACTGTGCTAACAAAACTGATCACTGAAGAGAAACGTGTAACTCTGTGAGTTGCATTCACACATGGCAATGCAGTTTCTCAGAAAGCTTCTCTTTAGTTATTATGGGAGTATATTTCTTTATCACCATGGGTCCCCAATAGGCTCCCAATATCACTTTGCAGATTCCACGAAAAGAGTGTTAGGAAACTGCTTCTTGAGGCAGAGTTGTAACTCTGTGAGATGAACTCACAGATCAGAAAGAAGTTTCTCAGAAAGCTTCTTTCACGTTTTGAACGTATGAAATTTCCCTTTATCAGCGTAGCCCTCAATGTGATCCAAAGAAGCCCTTCTCAGATTCCTCAAAGACAGTGTTAATGGACTGCTCCACTGAAACATAAGTGTAACTCTGTGAGATGAATTCACACATCACCAAGAAGTTTCTAAGAAAGCTTCTTTCTAGTTTTCATCTGTGGATATTTCCTTTGTCACTGTAATGTTCATGGCGCTATGAAGTATCTAATTGCAGATTTCCAGAAAACTGTGCTAACAAAACTGATCACTGAAGAGAAACGTGTAACTCTGTGAGTTGCATTCACACATGGCAATGCAGTTTCTCAGAAAGCTTCTCTTTAGGTATTATGTGAGGATAATTCCTTATCACCATGGGCCCCAATAGGCTCCCAAATATCACTTTGCAGATTCCACGAAAAGAGTGTTAGCCAAACTGCTTCTTGAGGCAGAGGTTGTAACTCTGTGAGATGAACTCACATATCAGAAAGAAGTGTCTCAGAAAGCTTCTTTCACGTTTTGAACGGATGAAATTTCCTTTATCAGCGTAGGCCTCAAAGTGATCCAAAGAAGCCCTTCTCAGTTTCCCCAAAGACAGTGTTAATGGACTGCTCCACGAAACATAAGTGTAACTCTGTGAGATGATTCACACATCACCAAGAAGTTTCTAAGAAGCTTCTTCTAGTTTTCATCTGTGATATTTCCTTTGTCACTGTAATGTTCATGGCGCTATGAGTATCTAATTGCAGATTTCCAGAAAACTGTGCTAACAAACTGATCACTGAAGAGAAACGTGTAACTCTGTGAGTTGCATTCACACATGGCAATGCAGTTTCTCAGAAAGCTTCTCTTTAGTTATTATGTGAGGATAATTCCTTTATCACCATGGGCCCCAATAGGCTCCCAAATATCACTTTGCAGATTCCACGAAAAGAGTGTTAGCAAACTGCTTCTTGAGGCAGAGGTTGTAACTCTGTGAGATGAACTCACAGATCAGAAAGAAGTTTCTCAGAAAGCTTCTTTCACGTTTTGAACGGATGAAATTTCCTTTATCAGCGTAGGCCTCAAAGTGATCCAAGGAAGCCCTTCTCAGTTTCCCCAAGACAGTGTTAATGGACTGCTCCACGAAACATTAAGTGTAACTCTGTGAGATGAATTCACACATCACCAAGAAGTTTCTAAGAAAGCTTCTTTCTAGTTTTCATCTGTGGATATTTCCTTTGTCACTGTAATGTTCATTGCGCTATGAAGTATCTAATTGCAGATTTCAAGAAAACTGTGCTAACAAACTGATCACTGAAGAGAAACGTGTAACTCTGTGAGTTGCATTCACACATGGCAATGCAGTTTCTCAGAAAGCTTCTCTTTAGTTATTATGTGAGGATATTTCCTTTATCACCATGGGCCCCAATAGGCTCCCAAATATCACTTGCAGATTCCCACGAAAAGAGTGTTAGCAAACTGCTTCTTGAGGCAGAGGTTTGTAACTCTGTGAGATGAACTCACAGATCAGAAAAGAGTTTCTCAGAAAGCTTCTTTCACGTTTTGAACGGATGAAATTTCCTTTATCAGCGTAGCCTCAATGTGATCCAAAGAAGCCCTTCTCAGATTTCCTCAAAGACAGTGTTAATGGACTGCTCCAGAAACATAAGTGTAACTCTGTGAGATGAATTCACACATCACCAAGAAGTTTCTAAGAAAGCTTCTTTCTAGTTTTCATCTGTGGATATTTCCTTTGTCACTGTAATGTTCATGGCGCTATGAAGTATCTAATTGCAGATTTCCAGAAAACTGTGCTAACAAACTGATCACTGAAGAGAAACGTGTAACTCTGTGAGTTGCATTCACACATGGCAATGCAGTTTCTCAGAAAGCTTCTCTTTAGTTATTATGTGAGGATAATTCCTTTATCACCATGGGCCCCAATAGGCTCCCAAATATCACTTTGCAGATTCCACGAAAAGAGTGTTAGCAAACTGCTTCTTGAGGCAGAGGTTGTAACTCTGTGAGATGAACTCACAGATCAGAAAGAAGTTTCTCAGAAAGCTTCTTTCACGTTTTGAACGGATGAAATTTCCTTTATCAGCGTAGGCCTCAAAGTGATCCAAAGAAGCCCTTCTCAGTTTCCTCCAAAGACAGTGTTAATGGACTGCTCCACGAAACATAAGTGTAACTCTGTGAGATGAATTCACACATCACCAAGAAGTTTCTAAGAAAGCTTCTTTCTAGTTTTCATCTGTGGATATTTCCTTTGTCACTGTAATGTTCATGGCGCTATGAAGTATCTAATTGCAGATTTCCAGAAAACTGTGCTAACAAACTGATCACTGAAGAGAAACGTGCTAACTCTGTGAGTTCCATTCACACATGGCAATGCAGTTTCTCAGAAAGCTTCTCTTTAGTTATTATGTGAGGATAATTCCTTTATCACCATGGGCCCCAATAGGCTCCCAAATATCACTTTGCAGATTCCACGAAAAGAGTGTTAGCAAACTGCTTCTTGAGGCAGAGGTTGTAACTCTGTGAGATGAACTCACAGATCAGAAAGAAGTTTCTCAGAAAGCTTCTTTCACGTTTTGAACGGATGAAATTCCTTTATCAGCGTAGGCCTCAAGTGATCCAAAGAAGCCCTTCTCAGTTTCCCCAAAGACAGTGTTAATGGACTGCTCCACGAAAATAAGTGTAACTCTGTGAGATGAATTCACACATCACCAAGAAGTTTCTAAGAAAGCTTCTTTCTAGTTTTCATCTGTGGATATTTCCTTTGTCACTGTAATGTTCATTGGCGCTATGAAGTATCTAATTGCAGATTTCCAGAAAACTGTGCTAACAAACTGATCACTGAAGAGAAACGTGTAACTCTGTGAGTTGCATTCACACATGGCAATGCAGTTTCTCAGAAAGCTTCTCTTTAGTTATTATGTGAGGATAATTCCTTTATCACCATGGGCCCAATAGGCTCCCAAATATCACTTTGCAGATTCCACGAAAAGAGTGTTAGCAAACTGCTTCTTGAGGCAGAGGTTGTAAATCTGTGAGATGAACTCACAGATCAGAAAGAAGTTTCTCAGAAAGCTTCTTTCACGTTTTGAACGGATGAAATTTCCTTTATCAGCGTAGCCTCAATGTGATCCAAAGAAGCCCTTCTCAGTTCCTCAAAGACAGTGTTAATGGACTGCTCCACGAAACATAAGTGTAACTCTGTGAGATGAATTCACACATCACCAAGAAGTTTCTAAGAAAGCTTCTTTCTAGTTTTCATCTGTGGATATTTCCTTTGTCACTGTAATGTTCATGGCGCTATGAAGTATCTAATTGCAGATTTCCAGAAAACTGTGCTAACAAACTGATCACTGAAGAGAAACGTGTAACTCTGTGAGTTGCATTCACACATGGCAATGCAGTTTCTCAGAAAGCTTCTCTTTAGGTATTATGTGAGGATAATTCCTTTATCACCATGGGCCCCAATAGGCTCCCAAATATCACTTTGCAGATTCCACGAAAAGAGTGTTAGCAAACTGCTTCTTGAGGCAGAGGTTGTAACTCTGTGAGATGAACTCACAGATCAGAAAGAAGTTTCTCAGAAAGCTTCTTTCACGTTTTGAACGGATGAAATTTCCTTTATCAGCGTAGGCCTCAAAGAGATCCAAAGAAGCCCTTCTCAGTTTCCCCAAAGACAGTGTTAATGGACTGCTCCACGAAACATAAGTGTAACTCTGTGAGATGAATTCACACATCACCAAGAAGTTTCTAAGAAAGCTTCTTTCTAGTTTTCATCTGTGGATATTTCCTTTGTCACTGTAATGTTCATGGCGCTATGAAGTATCTAATTGCAGATTTCCAGAAAACTGTGCTAACAAACTGATCACTGAAGAGAAACGTGTAACTCTGTGAGTTGCATTCACACATGGCAATGCAGTTTCTCAGAAAGCTTCTCTTTAGTTATTATGTGAGGATATTCCTTTATCACCATGGGCCCCAATAGGCTCCCAAATATCACTTTGCAGATTCCACGAAAAGAGTGTTAGCAAACTGCTTCTTGAGGCAGAGGTTGTAACTCTGTGAGATGAACTCACAGATCAGAAAGAAGTTTCTCAGAAAGCTTCTTTCACGTTTTGAACGTATGAAATTTCCTTTATCAGCGTAGCCTCAATGTGATCCAAGAAGCCCTTCTCAGATTCCTCAAAGACAGTGTTAATGGACTGCTCCACGAAACATAAGTGTAACTCTGTGAGATGAATTCACACATCACCAAGAAGTTTCTAAGAAAGCTTCTTTCTAGTTTTCATCTGTGGATATTTCCTTTGTCACTGTAATGTTCATGGCGCTATGAAGTATCTAATTGCAGATTTCCAGAAAACTGTGCTAACAAACTGATCACTGAAGAGAAACGTGTAACTCTGTGAGTTGCATTCACACATGGCAATGCAGTTTCTCAGAAAGCTTCTCTTTAGTTATTATGTGAGGATAATTCCTTTATCACCATGGGCCCCAATAGGCTCCCAAATATCACTTTGCAGATTCCACGAAAAGAGTGTTAGCAAACTGCTTCTTGAGGCAGAGGTTGTAACTCTGTGAGATGAACTCACAGATCAGAAAGAAGTTTCTCAGAAAGCTTCTTTCACGTTTTGAACGGATGAAATTTCCTTTATCAGCGTAGGCCTCAATGTGATCCAAAGAAGCCCTTCTCAGATTTCCTCAAAGACAGTGTTAATGGACTGCTCCACGAAACATAAGTGTAACTCTGTGAGATGAATTCACACATCACCAAGAAGTTTCTAAGAAAAGCTTCTTTCTAGTTTTCATCTGTGGATATTTCCTTTGTCACTGTAATGTTCATTGCGCTATGAAGTATCTAATTGCAGATTTCCAGAAAACTGTGCTAACAAACTGATCACTGAAGAGAAACGTGTAACTCTGTGAGTTGCATTCACACATGGCAATGCAGTTTCTCAGAAAGCTTCTCTTTAGTTATTATGTGAGGATAATTCCTTTATCACCATGGGCCCCAATAGGCTCCCAAATATCACTTTGCAGATTCCACGAAAAGAGTGTTAGCAAACTGCTTCTTGAGGCAGAGGTTGTAACTCTGTGAGATGAACTCACAGATCAGAAAGAAGTTTCTCAGAAAGCTTCTTTCACGTTTTGAACGGATGAAATTTCCTTTATCAGCGTAGGCCTCAATGTGATCCAAAGAAGCCCTTCTCAGATTCCTCAAAGACAGTGTTAATGGACTGCTCCACGAAACATAAGTGTAACTCTGTGAGATGAATTCACACATCACCAAGAAGTTTCTAAGAAAGCTTCTTTCTAGTTTTCATCTGTGGATATTTCCTTTGTCACTGTAATGTTCATGGCGCTATGAAGTATCTAATTGCAGATTTCCAGAAAACTGTGCTAACAAACTGATCACTGAAGAGAAACGTGTAACTCTGTGAGTTGCATTCACACATGGCAATGCAGTTTCTCAGAAAGCTTCTCTTTAGTTATTATGTGAGGATAATTCCTTTATCACCATGGGCCCCAATAGGCTCCCAAATATCACTTTGCAGATTCCACGAAAAGAGTGTTAGCAAACTGCTTCTTGAGGCAGAGGTTGTAACTCTGTGAGATGAACTCACAGATCAGAAAGAAGTTTCTCAGAAAGCTTCTTTCACGTTTTGAACGGATGAAATTTCCTTTATCAGCGTAGGCCTCAATGTGATCCAAAGAAGCCCTTCTCAGTTCCCCAAAGACAGTGTTAATGGACTGCTCACGAAACATAAGTGTAACTCTGTGAGATGAATTCACACATCACCAAGAAGTTTCTAAGAAAGCTTCTTTCTAGTTTTCATCTGTGGATATTTCCTTTGTCACTGTAATGTTCATGGCGCTATGAAGTATCTAATTGCAGATTTCCAGAAAACTGTGCTAACAAACTGATGACTGAAGAGAAACGTGTAACTCTGTGAGTTGCATTCACACATGGCAATGCAGTTTCTCAGAAAGCTTCTCTTTAGTTATTATGTGAGGATAATTCCTTTATCACCATGGGCCCCAATAGGCTCCCAAATATCACTTTGCAGATTCCACGAAAAGAGTGTTAGCAAACTGCTTCTTGAGGCAGAGGTTGTAACTCTGTGAGATGAACTCACAGATCAGAAAGAAGTTTCTCAGAAAGCTTCTTTCACGTTTTGAACGGATGAAATTTCCTTTATCAGCGTAGGCCTCAAAGTGATCCAAAGAAGCCCTTCTCAGTTTCCCCAAAGACAGTGTTGATGGACTGCTCCACGAACATAAGTGTAACTCTGTGAGATGAATTCACACATCACCAAGAAGTTTCTAAGGAAGCTTCTTTCTAGTTTTCATCTGTGGATATTTCCTTTGTCACTGTAATGTTCATGGCGCTATGAAGTATCTAATTGCAGATTTCCAGAAAACTGTGCTAACAAACTGATCACTGAAGAGAAACGTGTAACTCTGTGAGTTGCATTCACACATGGCAATGCAGTTTCTCAGAAAGCTTCTCTTTAGTTATTATGTGAGGATAATTCCTTTAACACCATGGGCCGCAATAGGCTCCCAAATATCACTTTGCAGATTCCACGAAAAGAGTGTTAGCAAACTGCTTCTTGAGGCAGAGGTTGTAACTCTGTGAGATGAACTCACAGATCAGAAAGAAGTTTCTCAGAAAGCTTCTTTCACGTTTTGAACTTATGAAATTTCCTTTATCAGCGTAGGCCTCAATGTGATCCAAAGAAGCCCTTCTCAGATTCCTCAAAGACAGTGTTAATGGACTGCTCCACGAAACATAAGTGTAACTCTGTGAGATGAATTCACACATCACCAAGAAGTTTCTAAGAAAGCTTCTTTCTAGTTTTCATCTGTGGATATTTCCTTTGTCACTGTAATGTTCATGGCGCTATGAAGTATCTAATTGCAGATTTCCAGAAAACTGTGCTAACAAACTGATCACTGAAGAGAAACGTGTAACTCTGTGAGTTGCATTCACACATGGCAATGCAGTTTCTCAGAAAGCTTCTCTTTAGTTATTATGTGAGGATAATTCCTTTATCACCATGGGCCCCAATAGGCTCCCAAATATCACTTTGCAGATTCCACGAAAAGAGTGTTAGCAAACTGCTTCTTGAGGCAGAGGTTGTAACTCTGTGAGATGAACTCACAGATCAGAAAGAAGTTTCTCAGAAAGCTTCTTTCACGTTTTGAACGGATGAAATTTCCTTTATCAGCGTAGGCCTCAATGTGATCCAAAGAAGCCCTTCTCAGATTCCTCAAAGACAGTGTTAATGGACTGCTCCACGAAACATAAGTGTAACTCTGTGAGATGAATTCACACATCACCAAGAAGTTTCTAAGAAAGCTTCTTTCTAGTTTTCATCTGTGGATATTTCCTTTGTCACTGTAATGTTCATGGCGCTATGAAGTATCTAATTGCAGATTTCCAGAAAACTGTGCTAACAAACTGATCACTGAAGAGAAACGTGTAACTCTGTGAGTTGCATTCACACATGGCAATGCAGTTTCTCAGAAAGCTTCTCTTTATTTATTATGTGAGGATAATTCCTTTATCACCGTGGGCCCCAATAGGCTCCCAAATATCACTTTGCAGATTCCACGAAAAGAGTGTTAGCAACTGCTTCTTGAGGCAGAGGTTGTAACTCTGTGAGATGAACTCACAGATCAGAAAGAAGTTTCTCAGAAAGCTTCTTTCACGTTTTGAACGGATGAAATTTCCTTTATCAGCGTAGGCCTCAATGTGATCCAAAGAAGCCCTTCTCAGATTCCTCAAAGACAGTGTTAATGGACTGCTCCACGAAACATAAGTGTAACTCTGTGAGATGAATTCACACATCACCAAGAAGTTTCTAAGAAAGCTTCTTTCTAGTTTTCATCTGTGGATATTTCCTTTGTCACTGTAATGTTCATGGCGCTATGAAGTATCTAATTGCAGATTTCCAGAAAACTGTGCTAACAAACTGATCACTGAAGAGAAACGTGTAACTCTGTGAGTTGCATTCACACATGGCAATGCAGTTTCTCAGAAAGCTTCTCTTTAGTTATTATGTGAGGATAATTCCTTTATCACCATGGGCCCCAATAGGCTCCCAAATATCACTTTGCAGATTCCACGAAAAGAGTGTTAGCAAACTGCTTCTTGAGGCAGAGGTTGTAACTCTGTGAGATGAACTCACAGATCAGAAAGAAGTTTCTCAGAAAGCTTCTTTCACGTTTGAACTTATGAAATTTCCTTTATCAGCGTAGGCCTCAATGTGATCCAAAGAAGCCCTTCTCAGATTCCTCACAGACAGTGTTAATGGACTGCTCCACGAAACATAAGTGTAACTCTGTGAGATGAATTCACACATCACCAAGAAGTTTCTAAGAAAGCTTCTTTCTAGTTTTCATCTGTGGATATTTCCTTTGTCACTGTAATGTTCATGGCGCTATGAAGTATCTAATTGCAGATTTTCAGAAAACTGTGCTAACAAACTGATCACTGAAGAGAAACGTGTAACTCTGTGAGTTGCATTCACACATGGCAATGCAGTTTCTCAGAAAGCTTCTCTTTAGTTATTATGTGAGGATAATTCCTTTATCACCATGGTCCCCAATAGGCTCCCAAATATCACTTTGCAGATTCCACGAAAAGAGTGTTAGCCAACTGCTTCTTGAGGCAGAGAGTTGTAACTCTGTGAGATGAACTCACAGATCAGAAAGAAGTTTCTCAGAAAGCTTCTTTCACGTTTTGAACGGATGAAATTTCCTTTATCAGCGTAGGCCTCAATGTGATCCAAAGAAGCCCTTCTCAGATTCCTCAAAGACAGTGTCAATGGACTGCTCCACGAAAGATAAGTGTAACTCTGTGAGATGAATTCACACATCACCAAGAAGTTTCTAAGAAAGCTTCTTTCTAGTTTTCATCTGTGGATATTTCCTTTGTCACTGTAATGTTCATGGCGCTATGAAGTATCTAATTGCAGATTTCCAGAAAACTGTGCTAACAAAATGATCACTGAAGAGAAACGTGTAACTCTGTGAGTTGCATTCACACATGGCAATGCAGTTTCTCAGAAAGCTTCTCTTGAGTTATTATGTGAGGATATTTCCTTTATCACCGTGGGCCCCAATAGGCTCCCAAATATTACTTTGCAGATTCCACGAAAAGAGTGTTATCAAACTGCTTCTTGAGGCAGAGGTTGTAACTCTGTGAGATGAACTCACAGATCAGAAAGAAGTTTCTCAGAAAGATTATTTCACGTTTTGAACTTATGAAATTTCCTTTATCAGCGTAGCCCTCAATGTGATCCAAAGAAGCCCTTCTCAGATTTCTCAAAGACAGTGTTAATGGACTGCTCCACGAAACTTAAGTGTAACTCTGTGAGATGAATTCACACATCACCAAGAAGTTTCTAAGAAAGCTTCTTTCTAGTTTTCATCTGTGGATATTTCCTTTGTCACTATAATGTTCATGGCGCTCTGAAGTATCTAATAGCAGATTTCCAGAAAACTGTGCTAACAAACAGATCACTGAAGAGAAACGTGTAACTCTGTGAGTTGCATTCACACATGGCACTGCAGTTTCTCAGAAAGCTTCTCTTTAGTTATTATGGGAGGATATTTCCTTTATCACCGTGGGCCCCTATAGGCTCCCAAATATCACTTTGCAGATTCCACGAAAAGAGTGTTAGCAAACTGCTTCTTGAGGCAGAGGTTGTAACTCTGTGAGATGAACTCACAGATCAGAAAAAGTTTCTCAGAAAGCTTCTTTCACGTTTTGAACGGATGAAATTTCCTTTATCAGCGTAGTCCTCAATGTGATCCAAAGAAGCCCTTCTCAGATTTCTCAAATACAGTGTTAATGGACTGCTCCACGAAACATAAGTGTAACTCTGTGAGATGAATTCACACATCACCAAGAATTTCTAAGAAAACTTCTTTCTAGTTTTCATCTATGGATATTTCCTTTGTCACTGTAATATTCATTGCGCTATGAAGGATCTAATTGTAGATTTCCAGAAAACTGTGCTAACAAACTGATCACTGAAGAGAAACGTCTAATTCTGTGAGTTGCATTCACACATGGCAATGCAGTTTCTCAGAAAGCTTCTCTTTAGTTATTATGTGAGGATAATTCCTTTATCACCATGGGCCCCAATAGGCTCCCAAATATCACTTTGCAGATTCCACGAAAAGAGTGTTAGCAAACTGCTTCTTGAGGCAGAGTTTGTAACTCTGTGAGATGAACTCACAGATCAGAAAAAGTTTCTCAGAAAGCTTCTTTCACGTTTTGAACGGATGAAATTTCCTTTATCAGCGTAGGCCTCAATGTGACCCAAAGAAGTCCTTCTCAGATTCCTCAAAGACAGTGTTAATGGACTGCTCCACGAAACATAAGTGCAACTCTGTGAGATGAATTCACACATCACCAAGAAGTTTCTAAGAAAGCTTCTTTCTAGTTTTCATCTGTGGATATTTCCTTTGTCACTGTAATGTTCATGGCGCTATGAAGTATCTAATTGCAGATTTTCAGAAAACTGTGCTAACAAACTGATCACTGAAGAGAAACGTGTAACTCTGTGAGTTGCATTCACACATGGCAATGCAGTTTCTCAGAAAGCTTCTCTTTACTTATTATGTGAGGATAATACCTTTATCACCATGGGCCCCAATAGGCTCCCAAATATCACTTTGCAGATTCCACGAAAAGAGTGTTAGCAAACTGCTTCTTCAGGCAGAGGTTGTAACTCTGTGAGATGAACTCACAGATCAGAAAGAAGTTTCTCAGAAAGCTTCTTTCACGTTTTGAACGGATGAAATTTCCTTTGTCACCCTTCGACTCAATGTGAACTAAAGAAGCCCTTCTCAGATTCCTCAAAGACAGTGTTAATGGACTGCTTCACGAAACATAAGTGTAACTCTGTGAGATGAATTCACACATCACCAAGAAGTTTCTAAGAAAGCTTCTTTCTAGTTTTCATCTGTGGATATTTCCTTTGTCACTGTAATGTTCATGGCGCTATGAAGTATCTAATTGCAGATTTCCAGAAAACTGTGCTAACAAACTGATGACTGAAGAGAAACGTGTAACTCTGTGAGTTGCATTCACACATGGCAATGCAGTTTCTCAGAAAGCTTCTCTTTAGTTATTATGTGAGGATAATTCCTTTATCACCATGGGCCCCAATAGGCTCCCAAATATCACTTTGCAGATTCCACGAAAAGAGTGTTAGCAAACTGCTTCTTGAGGCAGAGGTTGTAACTCTGTGAGATGAACTCACAGATCAGAAAGAAGTTTCTCAGAAAGCTTCTTTCACGTTTTGAACTTATGAAATTTCCTTTATCAGCGTAGGCCTCCAAGTGATCCAAGGAAGCCCTTCTCAGTTTCCCCAAAGACAGTGTTAATGGACTGCTCCACGAAACTTAAGTGTAACTCTGTGAGATGAATTCACACATCACCAAGAAGTTTCTAAGAAAGCTTCTTTCTAGTTTTCATCTGTGGATATTTCCTTTGTCACTATAATGTTCATGGCGCTATGAAGGATCTAATTGCAGATTTCCAGAAAACTGTGCTAACAAACTGATCACTGAAGAGAAACGTGTAACTCTGTGAGTTGCATTCACACATGGCAATGCAGTTTCTCAGAAAGCTTCTCTTTAGTTATTATGTGAGGATATTTCCTTTATCACCGTGGGCCCCTATAGGCTCCCAAATATCACTTTGCAGATTCCACGAAAAGAGTGTTAGCAAACTGCTTCTTGAGGCAGAGGTTGTAACTCTGTGAGATGAACTCACAGATCAGAAAAAGTTTCTCAGAAAGCTTCTTTCACGTTTTGAACGGATGAAATTTCCTTTATCAGCGTAGTCCTCAATGTGATCCAAAGAAACCCTTCTCAGATTCCTCAAAGACAGTGTTAATGGACTGCTCCACGAAACATAAGTGTAACTCTGTGAGATGAATTCACACATCACCAAGAAGTTTCTAAGAAAGCTTCTTTCTAGTTTTCATCTGTGGATATTTCCTTTGTCACTGTAATGTTCATGGCGCTACGAAGTATCTAATTGCAGATTTCCAGAAAACTGTGCTAACAAACTGATCACTGAAGAGAAACGTGTAACTCTGTGAGTTGCATTCACACATGGCAATGCGGTTTCTCGGAAAGCTTCTCTTTAGTTATTATGTAAGGATATTTCCTTTATCACCATGGGCCCCAATAGGCTTCCAAATATCACTTTGCAGATTCCACGAAAAGAGTGTTAGCAAACTGCTTCTTGAGGCAGAGGTTGTAACTCTGTGAGATGAACTCACAGATCAGAAAGAAGTTTCTAAGAAAGCTTCTTTCACGTTTGAACTTATGAAATTTCCTTTATCAGCGTAGGCCTCAATGTGATCCAAAGAAGCCCTTCTCAGATTCCTCACAGACAGTGTTAATGGACTGCTCCACGAAACATAAGTGTAACTCTGTGAGATGAATTCACACATCACCAAGAAGTTTCTAAGAAAGCTTCTTTATAGTTTTCATCTGTGGATATTTCCTTTGTCACTGTAATGTTCAGTTCGCTATGAAGTATCTAATTGCAGATTTTCAGAAAACTGTGCAAACAAACTGATCACTGAAGAGAAACGTGTAACTCTGTGAGTTGCATTCACACATGGCAAAGCAGTTTCTCAGAAAGCTTCTCTTTAGTTATTATGTGAGGATAATTCCTTTATCACCATGGTCCCCAATGGGCTCCCAAATATCACTTTGCAGATTCCACGAAAAGAGTGTTAGCCAACTGCTTCTTGAGGCATAGATTGTAACTCTGTGAGATGAACTCACAGATCAGAAAGAAGTTTCTCAGAAAGCTTCTTTCACGTTTTGAACTTATGAAATTTCCTTTATCAGCGTAGGCCTCAATGTGATCCAAAGAAGCCCTTCTCAGATTCCTCAAAGACAGTGTCAATGGACTGCTCCACGAAAGATAAGTGTAACTCTGTGAGATGAATTCACACATCACCAAGAAGTTTCTAAGAAAGCTTCTTTCTAGTTTTCATCTGTGGATATTTCCTTTGTCACTGTAATGTTCATGGCGCTATGAAGTATCTAATTGCAGATTTCCAGAAAACTGTGCTAACAAACTGATCACTGAAGAGAAACGTGTAACTCTGTGAGTTGCATTCACACATGGCAATGCGGTTTCTCGGAAAGCTTCTCTTTAGTTATTACGTAAGGATATTTCCTTTATCACCATGGGCCCCAATAGGCTTCCAAATATCACTTTGCAGATTCCACGAAAAGAGTGTTAGCAAACTGCTTCTTGAGGCAGAGGTTGTAACTCTGTGAGATGAACTCACAGATCAGAAAGAAGTTTCTAAGAAAGCTTCTTTCACGTTTGAACTTATGAAATTTCTTTTATCAGCGTAGGCCTCAATGTGATCCAAAGAAGCCCTTCTCAGATTCCTCACAGACAGTGTTAATGGACTGCTCCACGAAACATAAGTGTAACTCTGTGAGATGAATTCACACATCACCAAGAAGTTTCTAAGAAAGCTTCTTTCTAGTTTTCATCTGTGGATATTTCCTTTGTCACTGTAATGTTCAGGGCGCTATGAAGTATCTAATTGCAGATTTTCAGAAAACTGTGCAAACAAACTGATCACTGAAGAGAAACGTGTAACTCTGTGAGTTGCATTCACACATGGCAAAGCAGTTTCTCAGAAAGCTTCTCTTTAGTTATTATGTGAGGATAATTCCTTTATCACCATGGTCCCCAATAGGCTCCCAAATATCACTTTGCAGATTCCACGAAAAGAGTGTTAGCCAACTGCTTCTTGAGGCAGAGATTGTAACTCTGTGAGATGAACTCACAGATCAGAAAGAAGTTTCTCAGAAAGCTTCTTTCACGTTTTGAACTTATGAAATTTCCTTTATCAGCGTAGGCCTCAATGTGATCCAAAGAAGCCCTTCTCAGATTCCTCAAAGACAGTGTCAATGGACTGCTCCACGAAAGATAAGTGTAACTCTGTGAGATGAATTCACACATCACCAAGAAGTTTCTAAGAAAGCTTCTTTCTAGTTTTCATCTGTGGATATTTCCTTTGTCACTGTAATGTTCATGGCGCTATGAAGTATCTAATTGCAGATTTCCAGAAAACTGTGCTAACAAACTGATGACTGAAGAGAAACGTGTAACTCTGTGAGTTGCATTCACACATGGCAATGCAGTTTCTCAGAAAGCTTCTCTTTAGTTATTATGTGAGGATAATTCCTTTATCACCATGGGCCCCAATAGGCTCCCAAATATCACTTTGCAGATTCCACGAAAAGAGTGTTAGCAAACTGCTTCTTGAGGCAGAGGTTGTAACTCTGTGAGATGAACTCACAGATCAGAAAGAAGTTTCTCAGAAAGCTTCTTTCACGTTTTGAACTTATGAAATTTCCTTTATCAGCGTAGGCCTCCAAGTGATCCAAGGAAGCCCTTCTCAGTTTCCCCAAAGACAGTGTTAATGGACTGCTCCACGAAACTTAAGTGTAACTCTGTGAGATGAATTCACACATCACCAAGAAGTTTCTAAGAAAGCTTCTTTCTAGTTTTCATCTGTGGATATTTCCTTTGTCACTATAATGTTCATGGCGCTATGAAGGATCTAATTGCAGATTTCCAGAAAACTGTGCTAACAAACTGATCACTGAAGAGAAACTTGTAACTCTGTGAGTTGCATTCACACATGGCAATGCAGTTTCTCAGAAAGCTTCTCTTTAGTTATTATGTGAGGATATTTCCTTTATCACCGTGGGCCCCTATAGGCTCCCAAATATCACTTTGCAGATTCCACGAAAAGAGTGTTAGCAAACTGCTTCTTGAGGCAGAGGTTGTAACTCTGTGAGATGAACTCACAGATCAGAAAAAGTTTCTCAGAAAGCTTCTTTCACGTTTTGAACGGATGAAATTTCCTTTATCAGCGTAGTCCTCAATGTGATCCAAAGAAACCCTTCTCAGATTCCTCAAAGACAGTGTTAATGGACTGCTCCACGAAACATAAGTGTAACTCTGTGAGATGAATTCACACATCACCAAGAAGTTTCTAAGAAAGCTTCTTTCTAGTTTTCATCTGTGGATATTTCCTTTGTCACTGTAATGTTCATGGCGCTACGAAGTATCTAATTGCAGATTTCCAGAAAACTGTGCTAACAAACTGATCACTGAAGAGAAACGTGTAACTCTGTGAGTTGCATTCACACATGGCAATGCGGTTTCTCGGAAAGCTTCTCTTTAGTTATTATGTAAGGATATTTCCTTTATCACCATGGGCCCCAATAGGCTTCCAAATATCACTTTGCAGATTCCACGAAAAGAGTGTTAGCAAACTGCTTCTTGAGGCAGAGGTTGTAACTCTGTGAGATGAACTCACAGATCAGAAAGAAGTTTCTAAGAAAGCTTCTTTCACGTTTGAACTTATGAAATTTCCTTTATCAGCGTAGGCCTCAATGTGATCCAAAGAAGCCCTTCTCAGATTCCTCACAGACAGTGTTAATGGACTGCTCCACGAAACATAAGTGTAACTCTGTGAGATGAATTCACACATCACCAAGAAGTTTCTAAGAAAGCTTCTTTATAGTTTTCATCTGTGGATATTTCCTTTGTCACTGTAATGTTCAGTTCGCTATGAAGTATCTAATTGCAGATTTTCAGAAAACTGTGCAAACAAACTGATCACTGAAGAGAAACGTGTAACTCTGTGAGTTGCATTCACACATGGCAAAGCAGTTTCTCAGAAAGCTTCTCTTTAGTTATTATGTGAGGATAATTCCTTTATCACCATGGTCCCCAATGGGCTCCCAAATATCACTTTGCAGATTCCACGAAAAGAGTGTTAGCCAACTGCTTCTTGAGGCATAGATTGTAACTCTGTGAGATGAACTCACAGATCAGAAAGAAGTTTCTCAGAAAGCTTCTTTCACGTTTTGAACTTATGAAATTTCCTTTATCAGCGTAGGCCTCAATGTGATCCAAAGAAGCCCTTCTCAGATTTCTCAAAGACAGTGTCAATGGACTGCTCCACGAAAGATAAGTGTAACTCTGTGAGATGAATTCACACATCACCAAGAAGTTTCTAAGAAAGCTTCTTTCTAGTTTTCATCTGTGGATATTTCCTTTGTCACTGTAATGTTTATGGCGCTATGAAGTATCTAATTGCAGATTTCCAGAAAACTGTGCTAACAAACTGATCACTGAAGAGAAACGTGTAACTCTGTGAGTTGCATTCACACATGGCAATGCGGTTTCTCGGAAAGCTTCTCTTTAGTTATTACGTAAGGATATTTCCTTTATCACCATGGGCCCCAATAGGCTTCCAAATATCACTTTGCAGATTCCACGAAAAGAGTGTTAGCAAACTGCTTCTTGAGGCAGAGGTTGTAACTCTGTGAGATGAACTCACAGATCAGAAAGAAGTTTCTAAGAAAGCTTCTTTCACGTTTGAACTTATGAAATTTCTTTTATCAGCGTAGGCCTCAATGTGATCCAAAGAAGCCCTTCTCAGATTCCTCACAGACAGTGTTAATGGACTGCTCCACGAAACATAAGTGTAACTCTGTGAGATGAATTCACACATCACCAAGAAGTTTCTAAGAAAGCTTCTTTCTAGTTTTCATCTGTGGATATTTCCTTTGTCACTGTAATGTTCAGGGCGCTATGAAGTATCTAATTGCAGATTTTCAGAAAACTGTGCAAACAAACTGATCACTGAAGAGAAACGTGTAACTCTGTGAGTTGCATTCACACATGGCAAAGCAGTTTCTCAGAAAGCTTCTCTTTAGTTATTATGTGAGGATAATTCCTTTATCACCATGGTCCCCAATAGGCTCCCAAATATCACTTTGCAGATTCCACGAAAAGAGTGTTAGCCAACTGCTTCTTGAGGCAGAGATTGTAACTCTGTGAGATGAACTCACAGATCAGAAAGAAGTTTCTCAGAAAGCTTCTTTCACGTTTTGAACTTATGAAATTTCCTTTATCAGCGTAGGCCTCAATGTGATCCAAAGAAGCCCTTCTCAGATTCCTCAAAGACAGTGTCAATGGACTGCTCCACGAAAGATAAGTGTAACTCTGTGAGATGAATTCACACATCACCAAGAAGTTTCTAAGAAAGCTTCTTTCTAGTTTTCATCTGTGGATATTTCCTTTGTCACTGTAATGTTCATGGCGCTATGAAGTATCTAATTGCAGATTTCCAGAAAACTGTGCTAACAAACTGATCACTGAAGAGAAACGTGTAACTCTGTGAGTTGCATTCACACATGGCAATGCAGTTTCTCAGAAAGCTTCTCTTTAGTTATTATGTGAGGATATTTCCTTTATCACCGTGGGCCCCTATAGGCTCCCAAATATCACTTTGCAGATTCCACGAAAAGAGTGTTATCAAACTGCTTCTTGAGGCAGAGGTTGTAACACTGTGAGATGAACTCACAGATCAGAAAGAAGTTTCTCAGAAAGCTTCTTTCTCATTTTTATTGGAAGATGTTTCCATTGGCCCCATTGTTTTCAAAGGGATCGGGAATATCTGTTCTCAGATTCCACACAAATAGGGCTAGGCCACGGCCCCAAGAAATACAGCTGCAACTTAGTGAGTTGAATTCACACATCACATCGCGGTTTCTCAGAAAGCTTCTTTCTTTAGTAAGACGAGGTTATTTGTGGTCTTGGAGCGCCACCGTGTGTCCTATTGCAGATTCTGCGAAAACTCTGCTAGCAAGTTTCTTAGTGGAAAGAATGATGGACATCTGTTGGCTGAATTCACCCACAACAAAGAAGTTTCTGAGAAGGCTTCTCTGCAGGTTTCTCTGAGGATAGTTCCTTATTCAGCATTCGATTCAACGATATCCAAGACGTCACATCTGAGATTCCTCAAAATGAGTGCTAGGAAACTCCCCCGAGAAAGGGTGATAGAACACTGTGAAATGAATTCACATATCACAAAGCAGTTTCTCAGAAAGCTTGGTTCAGCTTTCTCTTGGAGGATATTTATTTTCTCCTTCTATTCTTCAAAGCTATCTGAAATATCACTTCTCGGAATCCACGGAAACAGTCCTAAGAAACGGCTCCAAAAAACACTGGCGTAACTCTGTGAGTTGCATTCACAAATGGCTATGCAGTTTCTCAGAAAGCTTCTCTTTAGTTATTATGTGAGGATATTTCCTTTATCACCGTGGGCCCCTATAGGCTCCCAAATATCACTTTGCAGATTCCACGAAAAGAGTGTTATCAAACTGCTTCTTGAGGCAGAGGTTGTAACACTGTGAGATGAACTCACAGATCAGAAAGAAGTTTCTCAGAAAGCTTCTTTCACGTTTTGAACTTATGAAATTTCCTTTATCAGCGTAGCCCTCAATGTGATCCAAAGAAGCCCTTCTCAGATTCCTCAAAGACAGTGTCAATGGACTGCTCCACGAAAGATAAGTGTAACTCTGTGAGATGAATTCACACATCACCAAGAAGTTTCTAAGAAAGCTTCTTTCTAGTTTTCATCTGTGGATATTTCCTTTGTCACTGTAATGTTCATGGCGCTATGAAGTATCTAATTGCAGATTTCCAGAAAACTGTGCTAACAAACTGATCACTGAAGAGAAACGTGTAACTCTGTGAGTTGCATTCACACATGGCAATGCAGTTTCTCAGAAAGCTTCTCTTTAGTTATTATGTGAGGATATTTCCTTTATCACCGTGGGCCCCTATAGGCTCCCAAATATCACTTTGCAGATTCCACGAAAAGAGTGTTATCAAACTGCTTCTTGAGGCAGAGGTTGTAACACTGTGAGATGAACTCACAGATCAGAAAGAAGTTTCTCAGAAAGCTTCTTTCTCATTTTTATTGGAAGATGTTTCCATTGGCCCCATTGTTTTCAAAGGGATCGGGAATATCTGTTCTCAGATTCCACACAAATAGGGCTAGGCCACGGCCCCAAGAAATACAGCTGCAACTTAGTGAGTTGAATTCACACATCACATCGCGGTTTCTCAGAAAGCTTCTTTCTTTAGTAAGACGAGGTTATTTGTGGTCTTGGAGCGCCACCGTGTGTCCTATTGCAGATTCTGCGAAAACTCTGCTAGCAAGTTTCTTAGTGGAAAGAATGATGGACATCTGTTGGCTGAATTCACCCACAACAAAGAAGTTTCTGAGAAGGCTTCTCTGCAGGTTTCTCTGAGGATAGTTCCTTATTCAGCATTCGATTCAACGATATCCAAGACGTCACATCTGAGATTCCTCAAAATGAGTGCTAGGAAACTCCCCCGAGAAAGGGTGATAGAACACTGTGAAATGAATTCACATATCACAAAGCAGTTTCTCAGAAAGCTTGGTTCAGCTTTCTCTTGGAGGATATTTATTTTCTCCTTCTATTCTTCAAAGCTATCTGAAATATCACTTCTCGGAATCCACGGAAACAGTCCTAAGAAACGGCTCCAAAAAACACTGGCGTAACTCTGTGAGTTGCATTCACAAATGGCTATGCAGTTTCTCAGAAAGCTTCTCTTTAGTTATTATGTGAGGATATTTCCTTTATCACCGTGGGCCCCTATAGGCTCCCAAATATCACTTTGCAGATTCCACGAAAAGAGTGTTATCAAACTGCTTCTTGAGGCAGAGGTTGTAACACTGTGAGATGAACTCACAGATCAGAAAGAAGTTTCTCAGAAAGCTTCTTTCACGTTTTGAACTTATGAAATTTCCTTTATCAGCGTAGCCCTCAATGTGATCCAAAGAAGCCCTTCTCAGATTCCTCAAAGACAGTGTTAATGGACTGCTCCACGAAACATAAGTGTAACTCTGTGAGATGAATTCACACATCACCAAGAAGTTTCTAAGAAAGCTTCTTTCTACTTTTCATCTGTGAATATTTCCTTTGTCACTGTAATGTTCAGGGCGCTACGAAGTATCTAATTGCAGATTTCCAGAAAACTGTGCTAACAAACTGATCACTGAGGAGAAACGTGTAACTCTGTGAGTTGCATTCACACATGGCAATGCAGTTTCTCGGAAAGCTTCTCTTTAGTTATTATGTAAGGATATTTCCTTTATCACCATGGGCCCCAATAGGCTCCCAAATATCACTTTGCAGATTCCACGAAAAGAGTGTTAGCAAACTGCTTCTTGAGGCAGAGGTTGTAACTCTGTGAGATGAACTCACAGATCAGAAAGAAGTTTCTCAGAAAGCTTCTTTCACGTTTTGAACGGATGAAATTTCCTTTATCACCCTTCAACTCAATGTGATCTAAAGAAGCCCTTCTCAGATTCCTCAAAGACAGTGTTAATGGACTGCATCACGAAACATAAGTGTAACTCTGTGAGATGAATTCACACATCACCAAGAAGTTTCTCAGAAAGCTTCTTTCTAGTTTTCATCTGTGGATATTTCCTTTGTCACTGTAATGTTCATGACGCTATGAAGTATCTAATTGCAGATTTCCAGAAAACTGTGCTAACAAACTGATGACTGAAGAGAAACGTGTAACTCTGTGAGTTGCATTCACACATGGCAATGCAGTTTCTCAGAAAGCTTCTCATTAGTTATTATGTGAGGATAATTCCTTTATCACCATGGGCCCCAATAGGCTCCCAAATATCACTTTGCAGATTCCACGAAAAGAGTGTTAGCAAACTGCTTCTTGAGGCAGAGGTTGTAACTCTGTGAGATGAACTCACAGATCAGAAAGAAGTTTCTCAGAAAGCTTCTTTCTCATTTTTATTGGAAGATGTTTCCATTGGCCCCATTGTTTTCAAAGGGATCGGGAATATCTGTTCTCAGATTCCACACAAATAGGGCTAGGCCACGGCCCCAAGAAATACAGCTGCAACTTAGTGAGTTGAATTCACACATCACATCGCGGTTTCTCAGAAAGCTTCTTTCTTTAGTAAGACGAGGTTATTTGTGGTCTTGGAGCGCCACCGTGTGTCCTATTGCAGATTCTGCGAAAACTCTGCTAGCAAGTTTCTTAGTGGAAAGAATGATGGACATCTGTTGGCTGAATTCACCCACAACAAAGAAGTTTCTGAGAAGGCTTCTCTGCAGGTTTCTCTGAGGATAGTTCCTTATTCAGCATTCGATTCAACGATATCCAAGACGTCACATCTGAGATTCCTCAAAATGAGTGCTAGGAAACTCCCCCGAGAAAGGGTGATAGAACACTGTGAAATGAAATCACATATCACAAAGCAGTTTCTCAGAAAGCTTGGTTCAGCTTTCTCTTGGAGGATATTTATTTTCTCCTTCTATTCTTCAAAGCTATCTGAAATATCACTTCTCGGAATCCACGGAAACAGTCCTAAGAAACGGCTCCAAAAAACACTGGCGTAACTCTGTGAGTTGCATTCACAAATGGCTATGCAGTTTCTCAGAAAGCTTCTCTTTAGTTATTATGTGAGGATATTTCCGTTATCACCATGGGCCCCAATATGCTCCCAAATATCACTTTGCAGATTCCACGAGAAGAGTGTTAGCAAACTGCTTCTTGAGGCAGAGGTTGTAACTCTGTGAGATGAACTCACAGATCAGAAAGAAGTTTCTCAGAAATCTTCTTTCACGTTTTGAACGGATGAAATTTCCTTTATCAGCGTAGGCCTCAATGTGATCCAAAGAAGCCCTTCTCAGATTCCTCAAAGACAGTGTTAATGGACTGCTCCACGAAACGTAAGTGTAACTCTGTGAGATGAATTCACACATCACCAAGAAGTTTCTAAGAAAGCTTCTTTCCAGATTTCATCTGTGGATATTTCCTTTGTCACTGTAATGTTCATGGCGCGATGAAGTATCTAATTGCAGATTTCCAGAAAACTGTGCTAACAAACTGATCACTGAAGAGAAACGTGTAACTCTGTGAGTTGCATTCACACATGGCAATGCAGTTTCTCAGAAAGCTTCTCTTTAGTTATTATGTGAGGATAATTCCTTTATCACCATGGGCCCCAATAGGCTCCCAAATATCACTTTGCAGATTCCACGAAAAGAGTGTTAGCAAACTGCTTCTTGAGGCAGAGGTTGTAACTCTGTGAGATGAACTCACAGATCAGAAAGAAGTTTCTCAGAAAGCTTCTTTCACGTTTTGAACGGATGAAATTTCCTTTATCAGCGTAGTCCTCAAAGTGATCCAAAGAAGTCCTTCTCCGTTTCCCCAAAGACAGTGTTAATGGACTGCTCCAGAAACATAAGTGTAACTCTGTGAGATGAATTCACACATCACCAAGAAGTTTCTAAGAAAGCTTCTTTCCAGTTTTTTTTTGTGGATATTTCCTTTGTCACTGTAATGTTCATTGCGCTATGAAGTATCTAATTGCAGATTTCCAGAAAACTGTGCTAACAAACTGATGACTGAAGAGAAACGTGTAACTCTGTGAGTTGCATTCACACATGGCAATGCAGTTTCTCAGAAAGCTTCTCTTTAGTTATTATGTGAGGATATTTCCTTTATCACCGTGGGCCCCTATAGGCTCCCAAGGTATCACTTTGCAGATTCCACGAAAAGAGTGTTATCAAACTGCTTCTTGAGGCAGAGGGTGTAACTCTGTGAGATGAACTCACAGATCAGAAAGAAGTTTCTAAGAAAGGTTCTTTCACGTTTGAACTTATGAAATTTCCTTTATCAGCGTAGCCCTCAATGTGATCCAAAGAAGCCCTTCTCAGATTCCTCAAAGACAGTGTTAATGGACTGCTCCACGAAACATAAGTGTAACTCTGTGAGATGAATTCACACATCACCAAGAAGTTTCTAAGAAAGCTTCTTTCTAGTTTTCATCTGTGGATATTTCCTTTGTCACTGTAATGTTCATGGCGCTATGAAGTATCTAATTGCAGATTTCCAGAAAACTGTGCTAACAATCTGATCACTGAAGAGAAACCTGTTACACTGTGAGCTGCATTCACACATGGCAATGCAGTTTCCAGAAAGCTTCTCTTTAGTTATTATTTGAGGATAATTCCTTTATCACCATGGGCCCCAATAGGCTCCCAAATATCACTTTGCAGATTCCACGAAAAGAGTGTTCGCAAACTGCTTCTTGAGGCAGAGGTTGTAACTCTGTGAGATGAACTCACAGATCAGAAAGAAGTGTCTCAGAAAACTTCTTTCACATTTTGAACGGATGAAATTTCCTTTATCAGCGTAGGCCTCAATGTGATCCAAAGAAGCCCTTCTCAGCTTCCTCAAAGACAGTGTTAATGGACTGCTCCAAGAAACATAAGTGTAACTCTGTGAGATGAATTCACACATCACCAAGAAGTTTCTAAGAAAGCTTCTTTCCAGATTTCATCTGTGGATATTTCCTTTGTCACTGTAATGTTCATGGCGCGATGAAGTATCTAATTGCAGATTTCCAGAAAACTGTGCTAACAAACTGATCACTGAAGAGAAACGTGTAACTCTGTGAGTTGCATTCACACATGGCAATGCAGTTTCTCAGAAAGCTTCTCTTTAGTTATTATGTGAGGATAATTCCTTTATCACCATGGGCCCCAATAGGCTCCCAAATATCACTTTGCAGATTCCACGAAAAGAGTGTTAGCAAACTGCTTCTTGAGGCAGAGGTTGTAACTCTGTGAGATGAACTCACAGATCAGAAAGAAGTTTCTCAGAAAGCTTCTTTCACGTTTTGAACGGATGAAATTTCCTTTATCAGCGTAGTCCTCAAAGTGATCCAAAGAAGTCCTTCTCCGTTTCCCCAAAGACAGTGTTAATGGACTGCTCCAGAAACATAAGTGTAACTCTGTGAGATGAATTCACACATCACCAAGAAGTTTCTAAGAAAGCTTCTTTCCTAGTTTTATTTGTGGATATTTCCTTTGTCACTGTAATGTTCATTGCGCTATGAAGTATCTAATTGCAGATTTCCAGAAAACTGTGCTAACAAACTGATGACTGAAGAGAAACGTGTAACTCTGTGAGTTGCATTCACACATGGCAATGCAGTTTCTCAGAAAGCTTCTCTTTAGTTATTATGTGAGGATATTTCCTTTATCACCATGGGCCCCAATAGGCTCCCAAGTATCACTTTGCAGATTCCACGAAAAGAGTGTTATCAAACTGCTTCTTGAGGCAGAGGTTGTAACTCTGTGAGATGAACTCACAGATCAGAAAGAAGTTTCTCAGAAAGGCTTCTTTCACGTTTGAACTTATGAAATTTCCTTTATCAGCGTAGCCCTCAATGTGATCCAAAGAAGCCCTTCTCAGATTCCTCAAAGACAGTGTTAATGGACTGCTCCAAGAAACATAAGTGTAACTCTGTGAGATGAATTCACACATCACCAAGAAGTTTCTAAGAAAGCTTCTTTCTAGTTTCATCTGTGGATATTTCCTTTGTCACTGTAATGTTCATGGCGCTACGAAGTATCTAATTGCAGATTTCCAGAAAACTGTGCTAACAAACTGATCACTGAAGAGAAACGTGTAACTCTGTGAGTTGCATTCACACATGGCAATGCAGTTTCTCAGAAAGCTTCTCTTTAGTTATTATGGGAGGATAATTCCTTTATCACCATGGGCCCCAATAGGCTCCCAAATATCACTTTGCAGATTCCACGAAAAGAGTGTTAGCAAACTGCTTCTTGAGGCAGAGGTTGTAACTCTGTGAGATGAACTCACAGATCAGAAAGAAGTTTCTCAGAAAGCTTCTTTCACGTTTTGAACTTATGAAATTTCCTTTATCAGCGTAGGCCTCAAAGTGATCCAAAGAAGCCCTTCTCAGTTTCCCCAAAGACAGTGTTAATGGACTGCTCCACGAAACATAAGTGTAACTCTGTGAGATGAATTCACACATCACCAAGAAGTTTCTAAGAAAGCTTCTTTCTAGTTTTCATCTGTGGATATTTCCTTTGTCACTGTAATGTTCATGGCGCTACGAAGTATCTAATTGCAGATTTCCAGAAAACTGTGCTAACAAACTGATCACTGAAGAGAAACGTGTAACTCTGTGAGTTGCATTCACACATGGCAATGCAGTTTCTCAGAAAGCTTCTCTTTAGTTATTATGGGAGGATATTTCCTTTATCACCATGGGCCCCAATAGGCTCCCAAATATCACTTTGCAGATTCCACGAAAAGAGTGTTAGCAAACTGCTTCTTGAGGCAGAGGTTGTAACTCTGTGAGATGAACTCACAGATCAGAAAGAAGTTTCTCAGAAAGCTTCTTTCACGTTTTGAACTTATGAAATTTCCTTTATCAGCGTAGCCCTCAATGTGATCCAAAGAAGCCCTTCTCAGATTCCTCAAAGACAGTGTTAATGGACTGCTCCACGAAACATAAGTGTAACTCTGTGAGATGAATTCACACATCACCAAGAAGTTTCTAAGAAAGCTTCTTTCTAGTTTTCATCTGTGGATATTTCCTTTGTCACTGTAATGTTCATGGCGCTATGAAGTATCTAATTGCAGATTTCCAGAAAACTGTGCTAACAATCTGATCACTGAAGAGAAACCTGTTACATCTGTGAGTTGCATTCACACATGGCAATGCAGTTTCTCAGAAAGCTTCTCTTTAGTTATTATGTGAGGATAATTCCTTTATCACCATGGGCCCCAATAGGCTCCCAAATATCACTTTGCAGATTCCACGAAAAGAGTGTTAGCAAACTGCTTCTTGAGGCAGAGGTTGTAACTCTGTGAGATGAACTCACAGATCAGAAAGAAGTGTCTCAGAAAGCTTCTTTCACGTTTTGAACGGATGAAATTTCCTTTATCAGCGTAGGCCTCAATGTGATCCAAAGAAGCCCTTCTCAGATTCCTCAAAGACAGTGTTAATGGACTGCTCCACGAAACATAAGTGTAACTCTGTGAGATGAATTCACACATCACCAAGAAGTTTCTAAGAAAGCTTCTTTCTAGTTTTCATCTGTGGATATTTCCTTTGTCACTGTAATGTTCATGGCGCTACGAAGTATCTAATTGCAGATTTCCAGAAAACTGTGCTAACAAACTGATCACTGAAGAGAAACGTGTAACTCTGTGAGTTGCATTCACACATGGCAATGCAGTTTCTCAGAAAGCTTCTCTTTAGTTATTATGGGAGGATAATTCCTTTATCACCATGGGCCCCAATAGGCTCCCAAATATCACTTTTCAGATTCCACGAAAAGAGTGTTAGCAAACTGCTTCTTGAGGCAGAGGTTGTAACTCTGTGAGATGAACTCACAGATCAGAAAGAAGTTTCTCAGAAAGCTTCTTTCACGTTTTGAACTTATGAAATTTCCTTTATCAGCGTAGCCCTCAATGTGATCCAAAGAAGCCCTTCTCAGATTCCTCAAAGACAGTGTTAATGGACTGCTCCACGAAACATAAGTGTAACTCTGTGAGATGAATTCACACATCACCAAGAAGTTTCTAAGAAAGCTTCTTTCTAGTTTTCATCTGTGGATATTTCCTTTGTCACTGTAATGTTCATGGCGCTATGAAGTATCTAATTGCAGATTTCCAGAAAACTGTGCTAACAAACTGATCACTGAAGAGAAACCTGTAACTCTGTGAGTTGCATTCACACATGGCAATGCAGTTTCTCAGAAAGCTTCTCTTTAGTTATTATGTGAGGATAATTCCTTTATCACCATGGGCCCCAATAGGCTCCCAAATATCACTTTGCAGATTCCACGAAAAGAGTGTTAGCAAACTGCTTCTTGAGGCAGAGGTTGTAACTCTGTGAGATGAACTCACAGATCAGAAAGAAGTGTCTCAGAAAGCTTCTTTCACGTTTTGAACTTATGAAATTTCCTTTATCAGCGTAGGCCTCAATGTGATCCAAAGAAGCCCTTCTCAGATTCCTCAAAGACAGTGTTAATGGACTGCTCCACGAAACATAAGTGTAACTCTGTGAGATGAATTCACACATCACCAAGAAGTTTCTAAGAAAGCTTCTTTCTAGTTTTCATCTGTGGATATTTCCTTTGTCACTGTAATGTTCATGGCGCTACGAAGTATCTAATTGCAGATTTCCAGAAAACTGTGCTAACAAACTGATCACTGAAGAGAAACGTGTAACTCTGTGAGTTGCATTCACACATGGCAATGCAGTTTCTCAGAAAGCTTCTCTTTAGTTATTATGTGAGGATAATTCCTTTATCACCATGGGCCCCAATAGGCTCCCAAATATCACTTTGCAGATTCCACGAAAAGAGTGTTAGCAAACTGCTTCTTGAGGCAGAGGTTGTAACTCTGTGAGATGAACTCACAGATCAGAAAGAAGTTTCTCAGAAAGCTTCTTTCACGTTTTGAACTTATGAAATTTCCTTTATCAGCGTAGGCCCTCAATGTGATCCAAAGAAGCCCTTCTCAGATTCCTCAAAGACAGTGTTAATGGACTGCTCCACGAAACATAAGTGTAACTCTGTGAGATGAATTCACACATCACCAAGAAGTTTCTAAGAAAGCTTCTTTCTAGTTTTCATCTGTGGATATTTCCTTTGTCACTGTAATGTTCATGGCGCTATGAAGTATCTAATTGCAGATTTCCAGAAAACTGTGCTAACAATCTGATCACTGAAGAGAAACCTGTTACATCTGTGAGTTGCATTCACACATGGCAATGCAGTTTCTCAGAAAGCTTCTCTTTAGTTATTATGTGAGGATAATTCCTTTATCACCATGGGCCCCAATAGGCTCCCAAATATCACTTTGCAGATTCCACGAAAAGAGTGTTAGCAAACTGCTTCTTGAGGCAGAGGTTGTAACTCTGTGAGATGAACTCACAGATCAGAAAGAAGTTTCTCAGAAAGCTTCTTTCACGTTTTGAACTGGTGAAATTTCCTTTATCAGCGTAGGCCTCAATGTGATCCAAAGAAGCCCTTCTCAGATTCCTCAAAGACAGTGTTAATGGACTGCTCCACGAAACATAAGTGTAACTCTGTGAGATGAATTCACACATCACCAAGAAGTTTCTAAGAAAGCTTCTTTCTAGTTTTCATCTGTGGATATTTCCTTTGTCACTGTAATGTTCATGGCGCTACGAAGTATCTAATTGCAGATTTCCAGAAAACTGTGCTAACAAACTGATCACTGAAGAGAAACGTGTAACTCTGTGAGTTGCATTCACACATGGCAATGCAGTTTCTCAGAAAGCTTCTCTTTAGTTATTATGGGAGGATATTTCCTTTATCACCATGGGCCCCAATAGGCTCCCAAATATCACTTTGCAGATTCCACGAAAAGAGTGTTAGCAAACTGCTTCTTGAGGCAGAGGTTGTAACTCTGTGAGATGAACTCACAGATCAGAAAGAAGTTTCTCAGAAAGCTTCTTTCACGTTTTGAACTTATGAAATTTCCTTTATCAGCGTAGGCCTCAATGTGATCCAAAGAAGCCCTTCTCAGATTCCTCAAAGACAGTGTTAATGGACTGCTCCACGAAACATAAGTGTAACTCTGTGAGATGAATTCACACATCACCAAGAAGTTTCTAAGAAAGCTTCTTTCTAGTTTTCATCTGTGGATATTTCCTTTGTCACTGTAATGTTCATGGCGCTACGAAGTATCTAATTGCAGATTTCCAGAAAACTGTGCTAACAAACTGATCACTGAAGAGAAACGTGTAACTCTGTGAGTTGCATTCACACATGGCAATGCAGTTTCTCAGAAAGCTTCTCTTTAGTTATTATGTGAGGATAATTCCTTTATCACCATGGGCCCCAATAGGCTCCCAAATATCACTTTGCAGATTCCACGAAAAGAGTGTTAGCAAACTGCTTCTTGAGGCAGAGGTTGTAACTCTGTGAGATGAACTCACAGATCAGAAAGAAGTTTCTCAGAAAGCTTCTTTCACGTTTTGAACGTATGAAATTTCCTTTATCAGCGTAGGCCTCAATGTGATCCAAAGAAGCCCTTCTCAGATTCCTCAAAGACAGTGTTAATGGACTGCTCCACGAAACATAAGTGTAACTCTGTGAGATGAATTCACACATCACCAAGAAGTTTCTAAGAAAGCTTCTTTCTAGTTTTCATCTGTGGATATTTCCTTTGTCACTGTAATGTTCATGGCGCTACGAAGTATCTAATTGCAGATTTCCAGAAAACTGTGCTAACAAACTGATCACTGAAGAGAAACGTGTAACTCTGTGAGTTGCATTCACACATGGCAATGCAGTTTCTCAGAAAGCTTCTCTTTAGTTATTATGGGAGGATATTCCTTTATCACCATGGGCCCCAATAGGCTCCCAAATATCACTTTGCAGATTCCACGAAAAGAGTGTTAGCAAACTGCTTCTTGAGGCAGAGGTTGTAACTCTGTGAGATGAACTCACAGATCAGAAAGAAGTTTCTCAGAAAGCTTCTTTCACGTTTTGAACTTATGAAATTTCCTTTATCAGCGTAGCCCTCAATGTGATCCAAAGAAGCCCTTCTCAGATTCCTCAAAGACAGTGTTAATGGACTGCTCCACGAAACATAAGTGTAACTCTGTGAGATGAATTCACACATCACCAAGAAGTTTCTAAGAAAGCTTCTTTCTAGTTTTCATCTGTGGATATTTCCTTTGTCACTGTAATGTTCATGGCGCTATGAAGTATCTAATTGCAGATTTCCAGAAAACTGTGCTAACAAACTGATCACTGAAGAGAAACCTGTAACTCTGTGAGTTGCATTCACACATGGCAATGCAGTTTCTCAGAAAGCTTCTCTTTAGTTATTATGTGAGGATAATTCCTTTATCACCATGGGCCCCAATAGGCTCCCAAATATCACTTTGCAGATTCCACGAAAAGAGTGTTAGCAAACTGCTTCTTGAGGCAGAGGTTGTAACTCTGTGAGATGAACTCACAGATCAGAAAGAAGTGTCTCAGAAAGCTTCTTTCACGTTTTGAACGGATGAAATTTCCTTTATCAGCGTAGGCCTCAATGTGATCCAAAGAAGCCCTTCTCAGATTCCTCAAAGACAGTGTTAATGGACTGCTCCACGAAACATAAGTGTAACTCTGTGAGATGAATTCACACATCACCAAGAAGTTTCTAAGAAAGCTTCTTTCTAGTTTTCATCTGTGGATATTTCCTTTGTCACTGTAATGTTCATGGCGCTACGAAGTATCTAATTGCAGATTTCCAGAAAACTGTGCTAACAAACTGATCACTGAAGAGAAACGTGTAACTCTGTGAGTTGCATTCACACATGGCAATGCAGTTTCTCAGAAAGCTTCTCTTTAGTTATTATGTGAGGATAATTCCTTTATCACCATGGGCCCCAATAGGCTCCCAAATATCACTTTGCAGATTCCACGAAAAGAGTGTTAGCAAACTGCTTCTTGAGGCAGAGGTTGTAACTCTGTGAGATGAACTCACAGATCAGAAAGAAGTTTCTCAGAAAGCTTCTTTCACGTTTTGAACGGATGAAATTTCCTTTATCAGCGTAGGCCTCAATGTGATCCAAAGAAGCCCTTCTCAGATTCCTCAAAGACAGTGTTAATGGACTGCTCCACGAAACATAAGTGTAACTCTGTGAGATGAATTCACACATCACCAAGAAGTTTCTAAGAAAGCTTCTTTCTAGTTTTCATCTGTGGATATTTCCTTTGTCACTGTAATGTTCATGGCGCTATGAAGTATCTAATTGCAGATTTCCAGAAAACTGTGCTAACAAACTGATCACTGAAGAGAAACCTGTAACTCTGTGAGTTGCATTCACACATGGCAATGCAGTTTCTCAGAAAGCTTCTCTTTAGTTATTATGTGAGGATAATTCCTTTATCACCATGGGCCCCAATAGGCTCCCAAATATCACTTTGCAGATTCCACGAAAAGAGTGTTAGCAAACTGCTTCTTGAGGCAGAGGTTGTAACTCTGTGAGATGAACTCACAGATCAGAAAGAAGTGTCTCAGAAAGCTTCTTTCACGTTTTGAACGGATGAAATTTCCTTTATCAGCGTAGGCCTCAATGTGATCCAAAGAAGCCCTTCTCAGATTCCTCAAAGACAGTGTTAATGGACTGCTCCACGAAACATAAGTGTAACTCTGTGAGATGAATTCACACATCACCAAGAAGTTTCTAAGAAAGCTTCTTTCTAGTTTTCATCTGTGGATATTTCCTTTGTCACTGTAATGTTCATGGCGCTATGAAGTATCTAATTGCAGATTTCCAGAAAACTGTGCTAACAAACTGATCACTGAAGAGAAACGTGTAACTCTGTGAGTTGCATTCACACATGGCAATGCAGTTTCTCAGAAAGCTTCTCTTTAGTTATTATGTGAGGATAATTCCTTTATCACCATGGGCCCCAATAGGCTCCCAAATATCACTTTGCAGATTCCACGAAAAGAGTGTTAGCAAACTGCTTCTTGAGGCAGAGGTTGTAACTCTGTGAGATGAACTCACAGATCAGAAAGAAGTTTCTCAGAAAGCTTCTTTCACGTTTTGAACGGATGAAATTTCCTTTATCAGCGTAGGCCTCAATGTGATCCAAAGAAGCCCTTCTCAGATTCCTCAAAGACAGTGTTAATGGACTGCTCCACGAAACATAAGTGTAACTCTGTGAGATGAATTCACACATCACCAAGAAGTTTCTAAGAAAGCTTCTTTCTAGTTTTCATCTGTGGATATTTCCTTTGTCACTGTAATGTTCATGGCGCTACGAAGTATCTAATTGCAGATTTCCAGAAAACTGTGCTAACAAACTGATCACTGAAGAGAAACGTGTAACTCTGTGAGTTGCATTCACACATGGCAATGCAGTTTCTCAGAAAGCTTCTCTTTAGTTATTATGTGAGGATAATTCCTTTATCACCATGGGCCCCAATAGGCTCCCAAATATCACTTTGCAGATTCCACGAAAAGAGTGTTAGCAAACTGCTTCTTGAGGCAGAGGTTGTAACTCTGTGAGATGAACTCACAGATCAGAAAGAAGTTTCTCAGAAAGCTTCTTTCACGTTTTGAACTTATGAAATTTCCTTTATCAGCGTAGGCCTCAATGTGATCCAAAGAAGCCCTTCTCAGATTCCTCAAAGACAGTGTTAATGGACTGCTCCACGAAACATAAGTGTAACTCTGTGAGATGAATTCACACATCACCAAGAAGTTTCTAAGAAAGCTTCTTTCTAGTTTTCATCTGTGGATATTTCCTTTGTCACTGTAATGTTCATGGCGCTATGAAGTATCTAATTGCAGATTTCCAGAAAACTGTGCTAACAAACTGATCACTGAAGAGAAACGTGTAACTCTGTGAGTTGCATTCACACATGGCAATGCAGTTTCTCAGAAAGCTTCTCTTTAGTTATTATGTGAGGATAATTCCTTTATCACCATGGGCCCCAATAGGCTCCCAAATATCACTTTGCAGATTCCACGAAAAGAGTGTTAGCAAACTGCTTCTTGAGGCAGAGGTTGTAACTCTGTGAGATGAACTCACAGATCAGAAAGAAGTTTCTCAGAAAGCTTCTTTCACGTTTTGAACGGATGAAATTTCCTTTATCAGCGTAGGCCTCAATGTGATCCAAAGAAGCCCTTCTCAGATTCCTCAAAGACAGTGTTAATGGACTGCTCCACGAAACATAAGTGTAACTCTGTGAGATGAATTCACACATCACCAAGAAGTTTCTAAGAAAGCTTCTTTCTAGTTTTCATCTGTGGATATTTCCTTTGTCACTGTAATGTTCATGGCGCTACGAAGTATCTAATTGCAGATTTCCAGAAAACTGTGCTAACAAACTGATCACTGAAGAGAAACGTGTAACTCTGTGAGTTGCATTCACACATGGCAATGCAGTTTCTCAGAAAGCTTCTCTTTAGTTATTATGTGAGGATAATTCCTTTATCACCATGGGCCCCAATAGGCTCCCAAATATCACTTTGCAGATTCCACGAAAAGAGTGTTAGCAAACTGCTTCTTGAGGCAGAGGTTGTAACTCTGTGAGATGAACTCACAGATCAGAAAGAAGTTTCTCAGAAAGCTTCTTTCACGTTTTGAACTTATGAAATTTCCTTTATCAGCGTAGCCCTCAATGTGATCCAAAGAAGCCCTTCTCAGATTCCTCAAAGACAGTGTTAATGGACTGCTCCACGAAACATAAGTGTAACTCTGTGAGATGAATTCACACATCACCAAGAAGTTTCTAAGAAAGCTTCTTTCTAGTTTTCATCTGTGGATATTTCCTTTGTCACTGTAATGTTCATGGCGCTATGAAGTATCTAATTGCAGATTTCCAGAAAACTGTGCTAACAAACTGATCACTGAAGAGAAACCGTGTAACTCTGTGAGTTGCATTCACACATGGCAATGCAGTTTCTCAGAAAGCTTCTCTTTAGTTATTATGTGAGGATAATTCCTTTATCACCATGGGCCCCAATAGGCTCCCAAATATCACTTTGCAGATTCCACGAAAAGAGTGTTAGCAAACTGCTTCTTGAGGCAGAGGTTGTAACTCTGTGAGATGAACTCACAGATCAGAAAGAAGTTTCTCAGAAAGCTTCTTTCACGTTTTGAACGGATGAAATTTCCTTTATCAGCGTAGGCCTCAATGTGATCCAAAGAAGCCCTTCTCAGATTCCTCAAAGACAGTGTTAATGGACTGCTCCACGAAACATAAGTGTAACTCTGTGAGATGAATTCACACATCACCAAGAAGTTTCTAAGAAAGCTTCTTTCTAGTTTTCATCTGTGGATATTTCCTTTGTCACTGTAATGTTCATGGCGCTACGAAGTATCTAATTGCAGATTTCCAGAAAACTGTGCTAACAAACTGATCACTGAAGAGAAACGTGTAACTCTGTGAGTTGCATTCACACATGGCAATGCAGTTTCTCAGAAAGCTTCTCTTTAGTTATTATGTGAGGATAATTCCTTTATCACCATGGGCCCCAATAGGCTCCCAAATATCACTTTGCAGATTCCACGAAAAGAGTGTTAGCAAACTGCTTCTTGAGGCAGAGGTTGTAACTCTGTGAGATGAACTCACAGATCAGAAAGAAGTGTCTCAGAAAGCTTCTTTCACGTTTTGAACGGATGAAATTTCCTTTATCAGCGTAGGCCTCAATGTGATCCAAAGAAGCCCTTCTCAGATTCCTCAAAGACAGTGTTAATGGACTGCTCCACGAAACATAAGTGTAACTCTGTGAGATGAATTCACACATCACCAAGAAGTTTCTAAGAAAGCTTCTTTCTAGTTTTCATCTGTGGATATTTCCTTTGTCACTGTAATGTTCATGGCGCTACGAAGTATCTAATTGCAGATTTCCAGAAAACTGTGCTAACAAACTGATCACTGAAGAGAAACGTGTAACTCTGTGAGTTGCATTCACACATGGCAATGCAGTTTCTCAGAAAGCTTCTCTTTAGTTATTATGTGAGGATAATTCCTTTATCACCATGGGCCCCAATAGGCTCCCAAATATCACTTTGCAGATTCCACGAAAAGAGTGTTAGCAAACTGCTTCTTGAGGCAGAGGTTGTAACTCTGTGAGATGAACTCACAGATCAGAAAGAAGTTTCTCAGAAAGCTTCTTTCACGTTTTGAACTTATGAAATTTCCTTTATCAGCGTAGGCCTCAATGTGATCCAAAGAAGCCCTTCTCAGATTCCTCAAAGACAGTGTTAATGGACTGCTCCACGAAACATAAGTGTAACTCTGTGAGATGAATTCACACATCACCAAGAAGTTTCTAAGAAAGCTTCTTTCTAGTTTTCATCTGTGGATATTTCCTTTGTCACTGTAATGTTCATGGCGCTATGAAGTATCTAATTGCAGATTTCCAGAAAACTGTGCTAACAAACTGATCACTGAAGAGAAACGTGTAACTCTGTGAGTTGCATTCACACATGGCAATGCAGTTTCTCAGAAAGCTTCTCTTTAGTTATTATGTGAGGATAATTCCTTTATCACCATGGGCCCCAATAGGCTCCCAAATATCACTTTGCAGATTCCACGAAAAGAGTGTTAGCAAACTGCTTCTTGAGGCAGAGGTTGTAACTCTGTGAGATGAACTCACAGATCAGAAAGAAGTTTCTCAGAAAGCTTCTTTCACGTTTTGAACGGATGAAATTTCCTTTATCAGCGTAGGCCTCAATGTGATCCAAAGAAGCCCTTCTCAGATTCCTCAAAGACAGTGTTAATGGACTGCTCCACGAAACATAAGTGTAACTCTGTGAGATGAATTCACACATCACCAAGAAGTTTCTAAGAAAGCTTCTTTCTAGTTTTCATCTGTGGATATTTCCTTTGTCACTGTAATGTTCATGGCGCTATGAAGTATCTAATTGCAGATTTCCAGAAAACTGTGCTAACAAACTGATCACTGAAGAGAAACGTGTAACTCTGTGAGTTGCATTCACACATGGCAATGCAGTTTCTCAGAAAGCTTCTCTTTAGTTATTATGTGAGGATAATTCCTTTATCACCATGGGCCCCAATAGGCTCCCAAATATCACTTTGCAGATTCCACGAAAAGAGTGTTAGCAAACTGCTTCTTGAGGCAGAGGTTGTAACTCTGTGAGATGAACTCACAGATCAGAAAGAAGTTTCTCAGAAAGCTTCTTTCACGTTTTGAACGGATGAAATTTCCTTTATCAGCGTAGGCCTCAATGTGATCCAAAGAAGCCCTTCTCAGATTCCTCAAAGACAGTGTTAATGGACTGCTCCACGAAACATAAGTGTAACTCTGTGAGATGAATTCACACATCACCAAGAAGTTTCTAAGAAAGCTTCTTTCTAGTTTTCATCTGTGGATATTTCCTTTGTCACTGTAATGTTCATGGCGCTATGAAGTATCTAATTGCAGATTTCCAGAAAACTGTGCTAACAAACTGATCACTGAAGAGAAACGTGTAACTCTGTGAGTTGCATTCACACATGGCAATGCAGTTTCTCAGAAAGCTTCTCTTTAGTTATTATGTGAGGATAATTCCTTTATCACCATGGGCCCCAATAGGCTCCCAAATATCACTTTGCAGATTCCACGAAAAGAGTGTTAGCAAACTGCTTCTTGAGGCAGAGGTTGTAACTCTGTGAGATGAACTCACAGATCAGAAAGAAGTTTCTCAGAAAGCTTCTTTCACGTTTTGAACTTATGAAATTTCCTTTATCAGCGTAGGCCTCAATGTGATCCAAAGAAGCCCTTCTCAGATTCCTCAAAGACAGTGTTAATGGACTGCTCCACGAAACATAAGTGTAACTCTGTGAGATGAATTCACACATCACCAAGAAGTTTCTAAGAAAGCTTCTTTCTAGTTTTCATCTGTGGATATTTCCTTTGTCACTGTAATGTTCATGGCGCTATGAAGTATCTAATTGCAGATTTCCAGAAAACTGTGCTAACAAACTGATCACTGAAGAGAAACGTGTAACTCTGTGAGTTGCATTCACACATGGCAATGCAGTTTCTCAGAAAGCTTCTCTTTAGTTATTATGTGAGGATAATTCCTTTATCACCATGGGCCCCAATAGGCTCCCAAATATCACTTTGCAGATTCCACGAAAAGAGTGTTAGCAAACTGCTTCTTGAGGCAGAGGTTGTAACTCTGTGAGATGAACTCACAGATCAGAAAGAAGTTTCTCAGAAAGCTTCTTTCACGTTTTGAACTTATGAAATTTCCTTTATCAGCGTAGGCCTCAATGTGATCCAAAGAAGCCCTTCTCAGATTCCTCAAAGACAGTGTTAATGGACTGCTCCACGAAACATAAGTGTAACTCTGTGAGATGAATTCACACATCACCAAGAAGTTTCTAAGAAAGCTTCTTTCTAGTTTTCATCTGTGGATATTTCCTTTGTCACTGTAATGTTCATGGCGCTATGAAGTATCTAATTGCAGATTTCCAGAAAACTGTGCTAACAAACTGATCACTGAAGAGAAACGTGTAACTCTGTGAGTTGCATTCACACATGGCAATGCAGTTTCTCAGAAAGCTTCTCTTTAGTTATTATGTGAGGATATTTCCTTTATCACCATGGGCCCCAATAGGCTCCCAAATATCACTTTGCAGATTCCACGAAAAGAGTGTTAGCAAACTGCTTCTTGAGGCAGAGGTTGTAACTCTGTGAGATGAACTCACAGATCAGAAAGAAGTTTCTCAGAAAGCTTCTTTCACGTTTTGAACTTATGAAATTTCCTTTATCAGCGTAGGCCTCAATGTGATCCAAAGAAGCCCTTCTCAGATTCCTCAAAGACAGTGTTAATGGACTGCTCCACGAAACATAAGTGTAACTCTGTGAGATGAATTCACACATCACCAAGAAGTTTCTAAGAAAGCTTCTTTCTAGTTTTCATCTGTGGATATTTCCTTTGTCACTGTAATGTTCATGGCGCTATGAAGTATCTAATTGCAGATTTCCAGAAAACTGTGCTAACAAACTGATCACTGAAGAGAAACGTGTAACTCTGTGAGTTGCATTCACACATGGCAATGCAGTTTCTCAGAAAGCTTCTCTTTAGTTATTATGTGAGGATAATTCCTTTATCACCATGGGCCCCAATAGGCTCCCAAATATCACTTTGCAGATTCCACGAAAAGAGTGTTAGCAAACTGCTTCTTGAGGCAGAGGTTGTAACTCTGTGAGATGAACTCACAGATCAGAAAGAAGTTTCTCAGAAAGCTTCTTTCACGTTTTGAACGGATGAAATTTCCTTTATCAGCGTAGGCCTCAATGTGATCCAAAGAAGCCCTTCTCAGTTCCTCAAAGACAGTGTTAATGGACTGCTCCACGAAACATAAGTGTAACTCTGTGAGATGAATTCACACATCACCAAGAAGTTTCTAAGAAAGCTTCTTTCTAGTTTTCATCTGTGGATATTTCCTTTGTCACTGTAATGTTCATGGCGCTATGAAGTATCTAATTGCAGATTTCCAGAAAACTGTGCTAACAAACTGATCACTGAAGAGAAACGTGTAACTCTGTGAGTTGCATTCACACATGGCAATGCAGTTTCTCAGAAAGCTTCTCTTTAGTTATTATGTGAGGATAATTCCTTTATCACCATGGGCCCCAATAGGCTCCCAAATATCACTTTGCAGATTCCACGAAAAGAGTGTTAGCAAACTGCTTCTTGAGGCAGAGGTTGTAACTCTGTGAGATGAACTCACAGATCAGAAAGAAGTTTCTCAGAAAGCTTCTTTCACGTTTTGAACGGATGAAATTTCCTTTATCAGCGTAGGCCTCAAAGTGATCCAAAGAAGCCCTTCTCAGATTCCTCAAAGACAGTGTTAATGGACTGCTCCACGAAACATAAGTGTAACTCTGTGAGATGAATTCACACATCACCAAGAAGTTTCTAAGAAAGCTTCTTTCTAGTTTTCATCTGTGGATATTTCCTTTGTCACTGTAATGTTCATGGCGCTATGAAGTATCTAATTGCAGATTTCCAGAAAACTGTGCTAACAAACTGATCACTGAAGAGAAACGTGTAACTCTGTGAGTTGCATTCACACATGGCAATGCAGTTTCTCAGAAAGCTTCTCTTTAGTTATTATGTGAGGATATTTCCTTTATCACCATGGGCCCCAATAGGCTCCCAAATATCACTTTGCAGATTCCACGAAAAGAGTGTTAGCAAACTGCTTCTTGAGGCAGAGGTTGTAACTCTGTGAGATGAACTCACAGATCAGAAAGAAGTTTCTCAGAAAGCTTCTTTCACGTTTTGAACTTATGAAATTTCCTTTATCAGCGTAGCCCTCAATGTGATCCAAAGAAGCCCTTCTCAGATTCCTCAAAGACAGTGTTAATGGACTGCTCCACGAAACATAAGTGTAACTCTGTGAGATGAATTCACACATCACCAAGAAGTTTCTAAGAAAGCTTCTTTCTAGTTTTCATCTGTGGATATTTCCTTTGTCACTGTAATGTTCATGGCGCTATGAAGTATCTAATTGCAGATTTCCAGAAAACTGTGCTAACAAACTGATCACTGAAGAGAAACGTGTAACTCTGTGAGTTGCATTCACACATGGCAATGCAGTTTCTCAGAAAGCTTCTCTTTAGTTATTATGTGAGGATAATTCCTTTATCACCATGGGCCCCAATAGGCTCCCAAATATCACTTTGCAGATTCCACGAAAAGAGTGTTAGCAAACTGCTTCTTGAGGCAGAGGTTGTAACTCTGTGAGATGAACTCACAGATCAGAAAGAAGTTTCTCAGAAAGCTTCTTTCACGTTTTGAACGGATGAAATTTCCTTTATCAGCGTAGGCCTCAATGTGATCCAAAGAAGCCCTTCTCAGATTCCTCAAAGACAGTGTTAATGGACTGCTCCACGAAACATAAGTGTAACTCTGTGAGATGAATTCACACATCACCAAGAAGTTTCTAAGAAAGCTTCTTTCTAGTTTTCATCTGTGGATATTTCCTTTGTCACTGTAATGTTCATGGCGCTATGAAGTATCTAATTGCAGATTTCCAGAAAACTGTGCTAACAAACTGATCACTGAAGAGAAACGTGTAACTCTGTGAGTTGCATTCACACATGGCAATGCAGTTTCTCAGAAAGCTTCTCTTTAGTTATTATGTGAGGATAATTCCTTTATCACCATGGGCCCCAATAGGCTCCCAAATATCACTTTGCAGATTCCACGAAAAGAGTGTTAGCAAACTGCTTCTTGAGGCAGAGGTTGTAACTCTGTGAGATGAACTCACAGATCAGAAAGAAGTTTCTCAGAAAGCTTCTTTCACGTTTTGAACGGATGAAATTTCCTTTATCAGCCTTAGGCCTCAATGTGATCCAAAGAAGCCCTTCTCAGATTCCTCAAAGACAGTGTTAATGGACTGCTCCACGAAACATAAGTGTAACTCTGTGAGATGAATTCACACATCACCAAGAAGTTTCTAAGAAAGCTTCTTTCTAGTTTTCATCTGTGGATATTTCCTTTGTCACTGTAATGTTCATGGCGCTAAGAAGTATCTAATTGCAGATTTCCAGAAAACTGTGCTAACAAACTGATCACTGAAGAGAAACGTGTAACTCTGTGAGTTGCATTCACACATGGCAATGCAGTTTCTCAGAAAGCTTCTCTTTAGTTATTATGTGAGGATAATTCCTTTATCACCATGGGCCCCAATAGGCTCCCAAATATCACTTTGCAGATTCCACG
Source organism: Rhinopithecus roxellana (assembly GCF_007565055.1). Taxonomy (NCBI): domain Eukaryota; kingdom Metazoa; phylum Chordata; class Mammalia; order Primates; family Cercopithecidae; genus Rhinopithecus; species Rhinopithecus roxellana. The sequence goes on along the minus strand of NC_044559.1, from coordinate 94,909,180 downwards.
AAAAGAGTGTTAGCAAACTGCTTCTTGAGGCAGAGGTTGTAACTCTGTGAGATGAACTCACAGATCAGAAAGAAGTTTCTCAGAAAGCTTCTTTCACGTTTTGAACGGATGAAATTTCCTTTATCAGCGTAGTCCTCAATGTGATCCAAAGAAGCCCTTCTCAGATTCCTCAAAGACAGTGTTAATGGACTGCTCCACGAAACATAAGTGTAACTCTGTGAGATGAATTCACACATCACCAAGAAGTTTCTAAGAAAGCTTCTTTCTAGTTTTCATCTGTGGATATTTCCTTTGTCACTGTAATGTTCATGGCGCTATGAAGTATCTAATTGCAGATTTCAGAAAACTGTGCTAACAAACTGATCACTGAAGAGAAACGTGTAACTCTGTGAGTTGCATTCACACATGGCAATGCAGTTTCTCAGAAAGCTTCTCTTTAGTTATTATGTGAGGATAATTCCTTTATCACCATGGGCCCCAATAGGCTCCCAAATATCACTTTGCAGATTCCACGAAAAGAGTGTTAGCCAACTGCTTCTTGAGGCAGAGATTGTAACTCTGTGAGATGAACTCACAGATCAGAAAGAAGTGTCTCAGAAAGCTTCTTTCACGTTTTGAACTTATGAAATTTCCTTTATCAGCGTAGCCCTCAATGTGATCCAAAGAAGCCCTTCTCAGATTCCTCAAAGACAGTGTTAATGGACTGCTCCACGAAACATAAGTGTAACTCTGTGAGATGAATTCACACATCACCAAGAAGTTTCTAAGAAAGCTTCTTTCTAGTTTTCATCTGTGGATATTTCCTTTGTCACTGTAATGTTCATGGCGCTACGAAGTATCTAATTGCAGATTTCCAGAAAACTGTGCTAACAAACTGATCACTGAGGAGAAACGTGTAACTCTGTGAGTTGCATTCACACATGGCAATGCAGTTTCTCGGAAAGCTTCTCTTTAGTTATTATGTAAGCATATTTCCTTTATCACCATGGGCCCCAATAGGCTCCCAAATATCACTTTGTAGATTCCACGAAAAGAGTGTTAGCAAACTGCTTCTTGAGGCAGAGGTTGTAACTCTGTGAGATGAACTCACAGATCAGAAAGAAGTTTCTCAGAAAGCTTCTTTCTCATTTTTATTGGAAGATGTTTCCATTGGCCCCATTGTTTTCAAAGGGATCGGGAATATCTGTTCTCAGATTCCACACAAATAGGACTAGGCCACGGCCCCAGAAATACAGCTGCAACTTAGTGAGTTGAATTCACACATCACATAGCGGTTTCTCAGAAAGCTTCTTCTTTAGTAAGACGAGGTTATTTGTGGTCTTGGAGCGCCACCGTGTGTCCTATTGCAGATTCTGCGAAAACTCTGCTAGCAAGTTTCTTAGTGGAAAGAATGATGGACATCTTGGCTGAATTCACCCACAACAAAGAAGTTTCTGAGAAGGCTTCTCTGCAGGTTTCTCTGAGGATAGTTCCTTATTCAGCATTCGATTCAACGATATCCAAGACGTCACATCTGAGATTCCTCAAAATGAGTGCTAGGAAACTCCCCCGAGAAAGGGTGATAGAACACTGAAATGAATTCACATATCACAAAGCAGTTTCTCAGAAAGCTTGGTTCAGCTTTCTCTTGGAGGATATTTATTTTCTCCTTCTATTCTTCAAAGCTATCTGAAATATCACTTCTCGGAATCCACGGAAACAGTCCTAAGAAACGGCTCCAAAAAACACTGGCATAACTCTGTGAGTTGCATTCACAAATGGCTATGCAGTTTCTCAGAAAGCTTCTCTTTAGTTATTATGTGAGGATATTTCCGTTATCACCATGGGCCCCAATAGGCTCCCAAATATCACTTTGCAGATTCCACGAGAAGAGTGTTAGCAAACTGCTTCTTGAGGCAGAGGTTGTAACTCTGTGAGATGAACTCACAGATCAGAAAGAAGTTTCTCAGAAATCTTCTTTCACGTTTTGAACGGATGAAATTTCCTTTATCAGCGTAGGCCTCAATGTGATCCAAAGAAGCCCTTCTCAGATTCCTCAAAGACAGTGTTAATGGACTGCTCCACGAAACATAAGTGTAACTCTGTGAGATGAATTCACACATCACCAAGAAGTTTCTAAGAAAGCTTCTTTCTAGATTTCATCTGTGGATATTTCCTTTGTCACTGTAATATTCATGGCGCTATGAAGTATCTAATTGCAGATTTCCAGAAAACTGTGCTAACAAACTGATCACTGAAGAGAAACGTGTAACTCTGTGAGTTGCATTCACACATGGCAATGCAGTTTCTCAGAAAGCTTCTCTTTAGTTATTATGTGAGGATAATTCCTTTATCACCATGGGCCCCAATAGGCTCCCAAATATCACTTTGCAGATTCCACGAAAAGAGTGTTAGCAAACTGCTTCTTGAGGCAGAGGTTGTAACTCTGTGAGATGAACTCACAGATCAGAAAGAAGTTTCTCAGAAAGCTTCTTTCACGTTTTGAACGGATGAAATTTCCTTTATCAGCGTAGTCCTCAAAGTGATCCAAAGAAGTCCTTCTCCGTTTCCCCAAAGACAGTGTTAATGGACTGCTCCAGAAACATAAGTGTAACTCTGTGAGATGAATTCACACATCACCAAGCAGCTTCTAAGAAAGCTTCTTTCCAGTTTTTTTCTGTGGATATTTCCTTTGTCACTGTAATGTTCATTGCGCTATGAAGTATCTAATTGCAGATTTCCAGAAAACTGTGCTAACAAACTGATGACTGAAGAGAAACGTGTAACTCTGTGAGTTGCATTCACACATGGCAATGCAGTTTCTCAGAAAGCTTCTCTTTAGTTATTATGTGAGGATATTTCCTTTATCACCGTGGGCCCCTATAGGCTCCCAAGTATCACTTTGCAGATTCCACGAAAAGAGTGTTATCAAACTGCTTCTTGAGGCAGAGGGTGTAACACTGTGAGATGAACTCACAGATTAGAAAGAAGTTTCTCAGAAAGCTTCTTTCACGTTTTAAACGGATGAAATTTCCTTTATCAGCGTAGTCCTCAATGTGATCCAAAGAAGCCCTTCTCAGATTCCTCAAAGACAGTGTTAATGGACTGCTCCACGAAACATAAGTGTAACTCTGTGAGATGAATTCACACATCACCAAGAAGTTTCTAAGAAAGCTTCTTTCTAGTTTTCATCTGTGGATATTTCCTTTGTCACTGTAATGTTCAGGGCGCTACGAAGTATCTAATTGCAGATATCCAGAAAACTGTGCTAACAAACTGATCACTGAAGAGAAACGTGTAACTCTGTGAGTTGCATTCACACATGGCAATGCAGTTTCTCGGAAAGCTTCTCTTTAGTTATTATGTAAGGATATTTCCTTTATCACCATGGGCCCCAATAGGCTCCCAAATATCACTTTGCAGATTCCACGAAAAGAGTGTTAGCAAACTGCTTCTTGAGGCAGAGGTTGTAACGCTGTGAGATGAACTCACAGATCAGAAAAAGTTTCTCAGAAAGCTTCTTTCACGTTTTGAACGGATGAAATTTCCTTTATCAGCGTAGTCCTCAATGTGATCCAAAGAAGCCCTTCTCAGAACCCTCAAAGACAGTGTTAATGGACTGCTCCACGAAACATAAGTGTAACTCTGTGAGATGAATTCCCACATCACCAAGAAGTTTCTAAGAAAGCTTCTTTCTAGTTTTCATCTGTGGATATTTCCTTTGTCAGTGTAATGTTCATGGCGCTATGAAGTATCTAATTGCAGATTTCCAGAAAACTGTGCTAACAAACTGATCACTGAAGAGAAACGTGTAACTCTGTGAGTTGCATTAACACATGGCAATGCAGTTTCTCAGAAAGCTTCTCTTTAGTTATTATGTGAGGATAATTCCTTTATCACCATGGGCCCCAAGAGGCTCCCAAATATCACTTTGCAGATTCCACGAAAAGAGTGTTAGCAAACTGCTTCTTGAGGCAGAGGTTGTAACTCTGTGAGATGAACTCACAGATGAGAAAGAAGTTTCTCAGAAAGCTTCTTTCACGTTTTGAACGGATGAAATTTCCTTTATCACCCTCGGACTCAATGTGATCTAAAGAAGCCCTTCTCAGATTCCTCAAAGACAGTGTTAATGGACTGCTTGACGAAACTTAAGTGTAACTCTGTGAGATGAATTCACACATCAGCAAGAAGTTTCTAAGAAAACTTCTTTCTAGTTTTCATCTGTGGATATTTCCTTTGTCACTGTAATGTTCATGGCGCTATGAAGTATCTAATTGCAGATTTCCAGAAAACTGTGCTAACAAACTGATCACTGAAGAGAAACGTGTAACTCTGTGAGTTGCATTCACACATGGCAATGCAGTTTCTCAGAAAGCTTCTCTTTAGTTATTATGTGAGGATAATTCCTTTATCACCATGGGCCACAAGAGGCTCCCAAATATCACTTTGCAGATTCCACGAAAAGAGTGTTAGCAAACTGCTTCTTGAGGCAGAGGTTGTAACTCTGTGAGATGAACTCACAGATCAGAAAGACGTTTCTCAGAAAGCTTCTTTCACGTTTTGAAAGGATGATTTTCCTTTATCAGCATAGGCCTCAAACTGATCCAAAGAAGCCCTTCTCAGTTTCCCCAAAGACAGTGTTAATGGACTGCTCCACGAAACATAAGTGTAACTCTGTGAGATGAATTCACACATCACCAAGAAGTTTCTAAGAAAGCTTCTTTCTAGTTTTCTTCTGTGGATATTTCCTTTGTCACTGTAATGTTCATGGCGCTATGAAGTATCTAATTGCAGATTTCCAGAAAACTGTGCTAACCAACTGATCACTGAAGAGAAACGTGTAACTCTGTGAGTTGCATTCACACATGGCAATGCAGTTTCTCAGAAAGCTTCTCTTTAGTTATTATGTGAGGATATTTCCTTTATCACCGTGGGCCCCAATAGGCTCCCAAATATCACTTTGCAGATTCCACGAAAAGAGTGTTAGCAAACTGCTTCTTGAGGCAGAGGTTGTAACTCTGTGAGATGAACTCACAGATAAGAAAGAAGTTTCTCAGAAAACTTCTTTCACGTTTTGAACGGATGAAATTTCCTTTATCAGCATAGCCCTCAATGTGATCCAAAGAAGCCCTTCTCAGATTCCTCAAAGACAGTGTTAATGGACTGCTCCACGCAACATAAGTGTAACTCTGTGAGATGAATTCACACATCACCAAGAAGTTTCTAAGAAAGCTTCTTTCTAGTTTTCATCTGTGGATATTTCCTTTGTCACTGTAATGTTCATGGCGCTACGAAGTATCTAATTGCAGATTTCCAGAAAACTGTGCTAACAAACTGATCACTGAAGAGAAACGTGTAACTCTGTGAGTTGCATTCACACATGGCAATGCAGTTTCTCAGAAAGCTTCTCTTTAGTTATTATGTAAGGATATTTCCTTTATCACAATGGGCCCCAATAGGCTCCCAAATATCACTTTTCAGATTCCACGAAAAGAGTGTTAGCAAACTGCTTCTTGAGGCAGAGGTTGTAACACTGTGAGATGAACTCACAGATCAGAAAGAAGTTCCTCAGAAAGCTTCTTTCACGTTTTGAACTTATGAAATTTCCTTTATCAGCATAGCCCTCAATGTGATCCAAAGAAGCCCTTCTCAGATTCCTCAAAGACAGTGTTAATGGACTGCTCCACGAAACATAAGTGTAACTCTGTGAAATGAATTCACACATGACCAAGAAGTTTCTAAGAAAGCTTCTTTCTAGTTTTTATCTGTGGATAGTTCCTTTGTCACTGTAATGTTCATGGCGCTATGAAGTATCTAATTGCAGATTTCCAGAAAACTGTGCTAAAAAACTGATCACTGAATAGAAACCTGTAACTCTGTGAGTTGCATTCACACATGGCAATGCAGTTTCTCGGAAAGCTTCTCTTTAGTTATTATGTAAGGATATTTCCTTTATCACCATGGGCCCCAATAGGCTCCCAAATATCACTTTGCAGATTCCACGAAAAGAGTGTTAGCAAACTGCTTCTTGAGGCAGAGGTTGTAACGCTTTGAGATGAACTCACAGATCAGAAAAAGTTTCTCAGAAAGCTTCTTTCACGTTTTGAACGGATGAAATTTCCTTTATCAGCGTAGTCCTCAATGTGATCCAAAGAAGCCCTTCTCAGATTCCTCAAAGACAGTGTTAATGGACTGCTCCACGAAACATAAGTGTAACTCTGTGAGATGAATTCCCACATCACCAAGAAGTTTCTAAGAAAGCTTCTTTCTAGTTTTCATCTGTGGATATTTCCATGGTTACTGTAATGTTCATGGCGCTCTGAAGTATCTAATTGCAGATTTCCAGAAAACTGTGCTAACAAACTGATCACTGAAGAGAAACGTGTAACTCTGTGAGTTGCATTCACACATGGCAATGCAGTTTCTCAGAAAGCTTCTCTTTAGTTATTATGTGAGGATATTTCCTTTATCACCGTGGGCCCCTATAGGCTCCCAAATATCACTTTGCAGATTCCACGAAAAGAGTGTTAGCAAACTGCTTCTTGAGGCAGAGGTTGTAACTCTGTGAGATGAACTCACAGATCAGAAAGAAGTTTCTAAGAAAGCTTCTTTCACGTTTGAACTTATGAAATTTCCTTTATCAGCGTCGGCCTCAATGTGATCCAAAGAAGCCCTTCTCAGATTCCTCACAGACAGTGTTAATGGACTGCTCCACGAAACATAAGTGTAACACTGTGAGATGAATTCACACATCACCAAGAAGTTTCTAAGAAAGCTTCTTTCTAGTTTTCATCTGTGGATATTTCCTTTGTCACTGTAATGTTCAGGGCGCTATGAAGTATCTAATTGCAGATTTTCAGAAAACTGTGCAAACAAACTGATCACTGAAGAGAAACGTGTAACTCTGTGAGTTGCATTCACACATGGCAAAGCAGTTTCTCAGAAAGCTTCTCTTTAGTTATTATGTGAGGATAATTCCTTTATCACCATGGTCCCCAATAGGCTCCCAAATATCACTTTGCAGATTCCACGAAAAGAGTGTTAGCCAACTGCTTCTTGAGGCAGAGATTGTAACTCTGTGAGATGAACTCACAGATCAGAAAGAAGTTTCTCAGAAAGCTTCTTTCACGTTTTGAACTTATGAAATTTCCTTTATCAGCGTAGGCCTCAATGTGATCCAAAGAAGCCCTTCTCAGATTCCTCAAAGACAGTGTCAATGGACTGCTCCACGAAAGATAAGTGTAACTCTGTGAAATGAATTCACACATCACCAAGAAGTTTCTAAGAAAGCTTCTTTCTAGTTTTCATCTGTGGATATTTCCTTTGTCACTGTAATGTTCATGGCGCTATGAAGTATCTAATTGCAGATTTCCAGAAAACTGTGCTAACAAACTGATCACTGAAGAGAAACGTGTAACTCTGTGAGTTGCATTCACACATGGCAATGCAGTTTCTCAGAAAGCTTCTCTTTAGTTATTATGTGAGGATATTTCCTTTATCACCGTGGGGCCCTATAGGCTCCCAAATATCACTTTGCAGATTCCACGAAAAGAGTGTTATCAAACTGCTTCTTGAGGCAGAGGTTGTAACACTGTGAGATGAACTCACAGATCAGAAAGAAGTTTCTCAGAAAGCTTCTTTCACGTTTTGAACTTATGAAATTTCCTTTATCAGCGTAGCCCTCAATGTGATCCAAAGAAGCCCTTCTCAGATTCCTCAAAGACAGTGTTAATGGACTGCTCCACGAAACATAAGTGTAACTCTGTGAGATGAATTCACACATCACCAAGAAGTTTCTAAGAAAGCTTCTTTCTAGTTTTCATCTGTGGATATTTCCTTTGTCACTGTAATGTTCAGGGCGCTACGAAGTATCTAATTGCAGATTTCCAGAAAACTGTGCTAACAAACTGATCACTGAGGAGAAACGTGTAACTCTGTGAGTTGCATTCACACATGGCAATGCAGTTTCTCGGAAAGCTTCTCTTTAGTTATTATGTAAGGATATTCCTTTATCACCATGGGCCCCAATAGGCTCCCAAATATCACTTTGCAGATTCCACGAAAAGAGTGTTAGCAAACTGCTTCTTGAGGCAGAGGTTGTAACTCTGTGAGATGAACTCACAGATCAGAAAGAAGTTTCTCAGAAAGCTTCTTTCACGTTTTGAACGGATGAAATTTCCTTTATCACCCTTCAACTCAATGTGATCTAAAGAAGCCCTTCTCAGATTCCTCAAAGACAGTGTTAATGGACTGCTTCACGAAACATAAGTGTAACTCTGTGAGATGAATTCACACATCACCAAGAAGTTTCTCAGAAAGCTTCTTTCTAGTTTTCATCTGTGGATAATTCCTTTGTCACTGTAATGTTCATGGCGCTATGAAGTATCTAATTGCAGATTTCCAGAAAACTGTGCTAACAAACTGATCACTGAAGAGAAACGTGTAACTCTGTGAGTTGCATTCACACATGGCAATGCAGTTTCTCAGAAAGCTTCTCTTTAGTTATTATGTGAGGATAATTCCTTTATCACCATGGGCCCCAATAGGCTCCCAAATATCACTTTGCAGATTCCACGAAAAGAGTGTTAGCAAACTGCTTCTTGAGGCAGAGGTTGTAACTCTGTGAGATGAACTCACAGATCAGAAAGAAGTTTCTCAGAAAGCTTCTTTCTCATTTTTATTGGAAGATGTTTCCATTGGCCCCATTGTTTTCAAAGGGATCGGGAATATCTGTTCTCAGATTCCACACAAATAGGGCTAGGCCACGGCCCCAAGAAATACAGCTGCAACTTAGTGAGTTGAATTCACACATCACATAGCGGTTTCTCAGAAAGCTTCTTTCTTTAGTAAGACGAGGTTATTTGTGGTCTTGGAGCGCCACCGTGTGTCCTATTGCAGATTCTGCGAAAACTCTGCTAGCAAGTTTCTTAGTGGAAAGAATGATGGACATCTGTTGGCTGAATTCACCCACAACAAAGAAGTTTCTGAGAAGGCTTCTCTGCAGGTTTCTCTGAGGATAGTTCCTTATTCAGCATTCGATTCAACGATATCCAAGACGTCACATCTGAGATTCCTCAAAATGAGTGCTAGGAAACTCCCCCGAGAAAGGGTGATAGAACACTGAAATGAATTCTCATATCACAAAGCAGTTTCTCAGAAAGCTTGGTTCAGCTTTCTCTTGGAGGATATTTATTTTCTCCTTCTATTCTTCAAAGCTATCTGAAATATCACTTCTCGGAATCCACGGAAACAGTCCTAAGAAACGGCTCCAAAAAACACTGGCGTAACTCTGTGAGTTGCATTCACAAATGGCTATGCAGTTTCTCAGAAAGCTTCTCTTTAGTTATTATGTGAGGATATTTCCGTTATCACCATGGGCCCCAATAGGCTCCCAAATATCACTTTGCAGATTCCACGAGAAGAGTGTTAGCAAACTGCTTCTTGAGGCAGAGGTTGTAACTCTGTGAGATGAACTCACAGATCAGAAAGAAGTTTCTCAGAAATCTTCTTTCACGTTTTGAACGGATGAAATTTCCTTTATCAGCGTAGGCCTCAATGGGATCCAAAGAAGCCCTTCTCAGATTCCTCAAAGACAGTGTTAATGGACTGCTCCACGAAACGTAAGTGTAACTCTGTGAGATGAATTCACACATCACCAAGAAGTTTCTAAGAAAGCTTCTTTCTAGATTTCATCTGTGGATATTTCCTTTGTCACTGTAATGTTCATGGCGCTATGAAGTATCTAATTGCAGATTTCCAGAAAACTGTGCTAACAAACTGATCACTGAAGAGAAACGTGTAACTCTGTGAGTTGCATTCACACATGGCAATGCAGTTTCTCAGAAAGCTTCTCTTTAGTTATTATGTGAGGATAATTCCTTTATCACCATGGGCCCCAATAGGCTCCCAAATATCACTTTGCAGATTCCACGAAAAGAGTGTTAGCAAACTGCTTCTTGAGGCAGAGGTTGTAACTCTGTGAGATGAACTCACAGATGAGAAAGAAGTTTCTCAGAAAGCTTCTTTCACGTTTTGAACGGATGAAATTTCCTTTATCACCCTCGGACTCAATTTAATCTAAAGAAGCCCTTCTCAGATTCCTCAAAGACAGTGTTAATGGACTGCTTGACGAAACTTAAGTGTAACTCTGTGAGATGAATTCACACATCACCAAGAAGTTTCTAAGAAAACTTCTTTCTAGTTTTCATCTGTGGATATTTCCTTTGTCACTGTAATGTTCATGGCGCTATGAAGTATCTAATTGCAGATTTCCAGAAAACTGTGCTAACAAACTGATCACTGAAGAGAAACGTGTAACTCTGTGAGTTGCATTCACACATGGCAATGCAGTTTCTCAGAAAGCTTCTCTTTAGTTATTATGTGAGGATAATTCCTTTATCACCATGGGCCACAAGAGGCTCCCAAATATCACTTTGCAGATTCCACGAAAAGAGTGTTAGCAAACTGCTTCTTGAGGCAGAGGTTGTAACTCTGTGAGATGAACTCACAGATCAGAAAAAGTTTCTCAGAAAGCTTCTTTCACGTTTTGAAAGGATGAATTTCCTTTATCAGCATAGGCCTCAAACTGATCCAAAGAAGCCCTTCTCAGATTCCTCAAAGACAGTGTTAATGGACTGCTCCACGAAACATAAGTGTAACTCTGTGAGATGAATTCACACATCACCAAGAAGTTTCTAAGAAAGCTTCTTTCTAGTTTTCTTCTGTGGATATTTCCTTTGTCACTGTAATGTTCATGGCGCTATGAAGTATCTAATTGCAGATTTCCAGAAAACTGTGCTAACCAACTGATCACTGAAGAGAAACGTGTAACTCTGTGAGTTGCATTCACACATGGCAATGCAGTTTCTCAGAAAGCTTCTCTTTAGTTATTATGTGAGGATATTTCCTTTATCACCGTGGGCCCCAATAGGCTCCCAAATATCACTTTGCAGATTCCACGAAAAGAGTGTTAGCAAACTGCTTCTTGCGGCAGAGGTTGTAACTCTGTGAGATGAACTCACAGATCAGAAAGAAGTTTCTCAGAAAACTTCTTTCACGTTTTGAACGGATGAAATTTCCTTTATCAGCATAGCCCTCAATGTGATCCAAAGAAGCCCTTCTCAGATTCCTCAAAGACAGTGTTAATGGACTGCTCCACGCAACATAAGTGTAACTCTGTGAGATGAATTCACACATCACCAAGAAGTTTCTAAGAAAGCTTCTTTCTAGTTTTCATCTGTGGATATTTCCTTTGTCACTGTAATGTTCATGGCGCTACGAAGTATCTAATTGCAGATTTCCAGAAAACTGTGCTAACAAACTGATCACTGAAGAGAAACGTGTAACTCTGTGAGTTGCATTCACACATGGCAATGCAGTTTCTCAGAAAGCTTCTCTTTAGTTATTATGTAAGGATATTTCCTTTATCACAATGGGCCCCAATAGGCTCCCAAATATCACTTTTCAGATTCCACGGAAAGAGTGTTAGCAAACTGCTTCTTGAGGCAGAGGTTGTAACTCTGTGAGATGAACTCACAGATCAGAAAGAAGTTCTCAGAAAGCTTCTTTCACGTTTTGAACTTTGAAATTTCCTTTATCAGCGTAGCCCTCAATGTGATCCAAAGAAGCCCTTCTCAGATTCCTCAAAGACAGTGTTAATGGACTGCTCCACGAAACATAAGTGTAACTCTGTGAGATGAATTCACACATCACCAAGAAGTTTCTAAGAAAGCTTCTTTCTAGTTTTCATCTGTGGATATTTCCTTTGTCACTGTAATGTTCATGGCGCTATGAAGTATCTAATTGCAGATTTCCAGAAAACTGTGCTAAAAAACTGATCACTGAATAGAAACCTGTAACTCTGTGAGTTGCATTCACACATGGCAATGCAGTTTCTCAGAAAGCTACTCTTTAGTTATTATGTGAGGATAATTCCTTTATCACCATGGGCCCCAATAGGCTCCCAAATATCACTTTGCAGATTCCACGAAAAGAGTGTTAGCAAACTGCTTCTTGAGGCAGAGGTTGTAACTCTGTGAGATGAACTCACAGATCAGAAAGAAGTTTCTCAGAAAGCTTCTTTCACGTTTTGAACAGATGAAATTTCCTTTATCAGCGTAGGCCTCAATGTGATCCAAAGAAGCCCTTCTCAGATTCCTCAAAGACAGTGTTAATGGACTGCTCCACGAAACATAAGTGTAACTCTGTGAGATGAATTCACACATCACCAAGAAGTTTCTAAGAAAGCTTCTTTCCAGTTTTCATCTGTGGATATTTCCTTTGTCACTGTAATGTTCAGGGCGCTACGAAGTATCTAATTGCAGATTTCCAGAAAACTGTGCTAACAAACTGATCACTGAGGAGAAACGTGTAACTCTGTGAGTTGCATTCACACATGGCAATGCAGTTTCTCGGAAAGCTTCTCTTTAGTTATTATGTAAGGATATTTCCTTTATCACCATGGGCCCCAATAGGCTCCCAAATATCACTTTGCAGATTCCACGAAAAGAGTGTTAGCAAACTGCTTCTTGAGGCAGAGGTTGTAACTCTGTGAGATGAACTCACAGATCAGAAAGAAGTTTCTCAGAAAGCTTCTTTCTCATTTTTATTGGAAGATGTTTCCATTGGCCCCATTGTTTTCAAAGGGATCGGGAATATCTGTTCTCAGATTCCACACAAATAGGGCTAGGCCACGGCCCCAAGAAATACAGCTGCAACTTAGTGAGTTGAATTCACACATCACATAGCGGTTTCTCAGAAAGCTTCTTTCTTTAGTAAGACGAGGTTATTTGTGGTCTTGGAGCGCCACCGTGTGTCCTATTGCAGATTCTGCGAAAACTCTGCTAGCAACTTTCTTAGTGGAAAGAATGATGGACATCTGTTGGCTGAATTCACCCACAACAAAGAAGTTTCTGAGAAGGCTTCTCTGCAGGTTTCTCTGAGGATAGTTCCTTATTCAGCATTCGATTCAACGATATCCAAGACGTCACATCTGAGATTCCTCAAAATGAGTGCTAGGAAACTCCCCCGAGAAAGGGTGATAGAACACTGAAATGAATTCACATATCACAAAGCAGTTTCTCAGAAAGCTTGGTTCAGCTTTCTCTTGGAGGATATTTATTTTCTCCTTCTATTCTTCAAAGCTATCTGAAATATCACTTCTCGGAATCCACGGAAACAGTCCTAAGAAACGGCTCCAAAAAACACTGGCGTAACTCTGTGAGTTGCATTCACACATGGCAATGCAGTTTCTCAGAAAGCTTCTCTTTAGTTATTATGTGAGGATATTTCCTTTATCACCATGGGCCCCAATAGGCTCCCAAATATCACTTTGCAGATTCCACGAAAAGAGTGTTAGCAAACTGCTTCTTGAGGCAGAGGTTGTAACTCTGTGAGATGAACTCACAGATCAGAAAGAAGTTTCTCAGAAATCTTCTTTCACGTTTTGAACGGATGAAATTTCCTTTATCAGCGTAGGCCTCAATGTGATCCAAAGAAGCCCTTCTCAGATTCCTCAAAGACAGTGTTAATGGACTGCTCCACGAAACATAAGTGTAACTCTGTGAGATGAATTCACACATCACCAAGAAGTTTCTAAGAAAGCTTCTTTCTAGTTTTCATCTGTGGATATTTCCTTTGTCACTGTAATGTTCATGGCGCTATGAAGTATCTAATTGCAGATTTCCAGAAAACTGTGCTAACAAACTGATCACTGAAGAGAAACGTGTAACTCTGTGAGTTGCATTCACACATGGCAATGCAGTTTCTCAGAAAGCTTCTCTTTAGTTATTATGTGAGGATAATTCCTTTATCACCATGGGCCCCAATAGGCTCCCAAATATCACTTTGCAGATTCCACGAAAAGAGTGTTAGCAAACTGCTTCTTGAGGCAGAGGTTGTAATCTGTGAGATGAACTCACAGATCAGAAAGAAGTTTCTCAGAAAGCTTCTTTCACGTTTTGAACGGATGAAATTTCCTTTATCAGCGTAGGCCTCAATGTGATCCAAAGAAGCCCTTCTCAGTTTCCCCAAAGACAGTGTTAATGGACTGCTCCACGAAACATAAGTGTAACTCTGTGAGATGAATTCACACATCACCAAGAAGTTTCTAAGAAAGCTTCTTTCTAGTTTTCATCTTGTGGATATTTCCTTTGTCACTGTAATGTTCATGGCGCTATGAAGTATCTAATTGCAGATTTCCAGAAAACTGTGCTAACAAACTGATCACTGAAGAGAAACGTGTAACTCTGTGAGTTGCATTCACACATGGCAATGCAGTTTCTCAGAAAGCTTCTCTTTAGTTATTATGTGAGGATATTTCCTTTGCAGCATGGGCCCCAATAGGCTCCCAAATATCACTTTGCAGATTCCACGAAAAGAGTGTTAGCAAACTGCTTCTTGAGGCAGAGGTTGTAACTCTGTGAGATGTACTCACAGATCAGAAAGAAGTTTCTCAGAAAGCTTCTTTCTCATTTTTATTGGAAGATGTTTCCATTGGCCCCATTGTTTTCAAAGGGATCGGGAATATCTGTTCTCAGATTCCACACAATAGGGCTATGCCACGGCCCCACGAAATACAGCTGCAACTTTTTAGTGAGTTGAATTCACACATCACAAAGCGGTTTCTCAGAAAGCTTCTTTCTTTAGTAAGACGAGGTTATTTGTGGTCTTGGAGCGCCACCGTGTGTCCTATTGCAGATTCTGCGAAAACTCAGCTAGCAAGTTTCTCAGTGGAAACAATGATGGACATGTGTGGGCTGAATTCACAACAAAGAAGTTTCTGAGAAGGCTTCTCTGCAGGTTTCTCTGAGGATAGTTCCTTATTCAGCATTCGATTCAACGATATCCAAGACATCACATCTGAGATTCCTCAAAATGAGTGCCAGGAAACTCCCCAGAGAAAGGGTGATAGAACACTGAGAAATGAATTCACATATCACAAAGCAGTTTCTCAGAAAGCTTGGTTCAGCTTTTCTTGTAGGATATTTATTTTCTCCTTCTATTCTTCAAAGCTATCTGAAATATCACTACTCGGAATCCACGGAAACAGTCCTAAGAAACGGCTCCAAAAAACACTGGCGTAACTCTGTGAGTTGCATTCACACATGGCAATGCAGTTTCTCAGAAAGCTTCTCTTTAGTTATTATGTGAGGATAATTCCTTTATCACATGGGCCCCAATAGGCTCCCAAATATCACTTTGCAGACTCCACGAAAAGAGTGTTAGCAAACTGCTTCTTGAGGCAGAGGTTGTAACTCTGTGAGATGAACTCACAGATCAGAAAGAAGTGTCTCAGAAAGCTTCTTTCACGTTTTGAACGGATGAAATTTCCTTTATCAGCGTAGGCCTCAATGTGATCCAAAGAAGCCCTTCTCAGATTCCTCAAAGACAGTGTTAATGGACTGCTCCACGAAACATAAGTGTAACTCTGTGAGATGAATTCACACATCACCAAGAAGTTTCTAAGAAAGCTTCTTTCTAGTTTTCATCTGTGGATATTTCCTTTGTCACTGTAATGTTCATGGCGCTACGAAGTATCTAATTGCAGATTTCCAGAAAACTGTGCTAACAAACTGATCACTGAAGAGAAACGTGTAACTCTGTGAGTTGCATTCACACATGGCAATGCAGTTTCTCAGAAAGCTTCTCTTTAGTTATTATGTGAGGATAATTCCTTTATCACCATGGGCCCCAATAGGCTCCCAAATATCACTTTGCAGATTCCACGAAAAGAGTGTTAGCAAACTGCTTCTTGAGGCAGAGGTTGTAACTCTGTGAGATGAACTCACAGATCAGAAAGAAGTTTCTCAGAAAGCTTCTTTCACGTTTTGAACGGATGAAATTTCCTTTATCAGCGTAGCCCTCAATGTGATCCAAAGAAGCCCTTCTCAGATTCCTCAAAGACAGTGTTAATGGACTGCTCCACGAAACATAAGTGTAACTCTGTGAGATGAATTCACACATCACCAAGAAGTTTCTAAGAAAGCTTCTTTCTAGTTTTCATCTGTGGATATTTCCTTTGTCACTGTAATGTTCATGGCGCTATGAAGTATCTAATTGCAGATTTCCAGAAAACTGTGCTAACAAACTGATCACTGAAGAGAAACGTGTAACTCTGTGAGTTGCATTCACACATGGCAATGCAGTTTCTCAGAAAGCTTCTCTTTAGTTATTATGTGAGGATAATTCCTTTATCACCATGGGCCCCAATAGGCTCCCAAATATCACTTTGCAGATTCCACGAAAAGAGTGTTAGCAAACTGCTTCTTGAGGCAGAGGTTGTAACTCTGTGAGATGAACTCACAGATCAGAAAGAAGTTTCTCAGAAAGCTTCTTTCACGTTTTGAACGGATGAAATTTCCTTTATCAGCGTAGGCCTCAATGTGATCCAAAGAAGCCCTTCTCAGTTTCCCCAAAGACAGTGTTAATGGACTGCTCCACGAAACATAAGTGTAACTCTGTGAGATGAATTCACACATCACCAAGAAGTTTCTAAGAAAGCTTCTTTCTAGTTTTCATCTGTGGATATTTCCTTTGTCACTGTAATGTTCATTGCGCTATGAAGTATCTAATTGCAGATTTCCAGAAAACTGTGCTAACAAACTGATCACTGAAGAGAAACGTGTAACTCTGTGAGTTGCATTCACACATGGCAATGCAGTTTCTCAGAAAGCTTCTCTTTAGTTATTATGTGAGGATATTTCCTTTATCACCATGGGCCCCAATAGGCTCCCAAATATCACTTTGCAGATTCCACGAAAAGAGTGTTAGCAAACTGCTTCTTGAGGCAGAGGTTGTAACTCTGTGA
Source organism: Rhinopithecus roxellana (assembly GCF_007565055.1). Lineage (NCBI taxonomy): Eukaryota > Metazoa > Chordata > Mammalia > Primates > Cercopithecidae > Rhinopithecus > Rhinopithecus roxellana. The sequence goes on along the minus strand of NC_044559.1, from coordinate 94,892,394 downwards.
GATGAACTCACAGATCAGAAAGAAGTTTCTCAGAAAGCTTCTTCTCATTTTTATTGGAAGATGTTTCCATTGGCCCCATTGTTTTCAAAGGGATCGGGAATTCTGTTCTCAGATTCCACACAAATAGGGCTATGCCACGGCCCCACGAAATACAGCTGCAACTTTTAGTGAGTTGAATTCACACATCACAAGCGGTTTCTCAGAAAGCTTCTTTCTTTAGTAAGACGAGGTTATTTGTGGTCTTGGAGCGCCACCGTGTGTCCTATTGCAGATTCTGCGAAAACTCAGCTAGCAAGTTTCTCAGTGGAAACAATGATGGACATGTGTGGGCTGAATTCACCCACAACAAAGAAGTTTCTGAGAAGGCTTCTCTGCAGGTTTCTCTGAGGATAGTTCCTTATTCAGCATTCGATTCAACGATATCCAAGACATCACATCTGAGATTCCTCAAAATGAGTGCCAGGAAACTCCCCAGAGAAAGGGTGATAGAACACTGAGAAATGAATTCACATATCACAAAGCAGTTTCTCAGAAAGCTTGGTTCAGCTTTTTCTTGTAGGATATTTATTTTCTCCTTCTATTCTTCAAAGCTATCTGAAATATCATACTCGGAATCCACGGAAACAGTCCTAAGAAACGGCTCCAAAAAACACTGGCGTAAACTCTGTGAGTTGCATTCACACATGGCAATGCAGTTTCTCAGAAAGCTTCTCTTTAGTTATTATGTGAGGATAATTCCTTTATCACATGGGCCCCAATAGGCTCCCAATATCACTTTGCAGACTCCACGAAAAGAGTGTTAGCAAACTGCTTCTTGAGGCAGAGGTTGTAACTCTGTGAGATGAACTCACAGATCAGAAAGAAGTTGCTCAGAAAGCTTCTTTCACGTTTTGAACGGATGAAATTTCCTTTATCAGCGTAGGCCTCAATGTGATCCAAAGAAGCCCTTCTCAGATTCCTCAAAGACAGTGTTAATGGACTGCTCCACGAAACATAAGTGTAACTCTGTGAGATGAATTCACACATCACCAAGAAGTTTCTAAGAAAGCTTCTTTCTAGTTTTCATCTGTGGATATTTCCTTTGTCACTGTAATGTTCATGGCGCTACGAAGTATCTAATTGCAGATTTCCAGAAAACTGTGCTAACAAACTGATCACTGAAGAGAAACGTGTAACTCTGTGAGTTGCATTCACACATGGCAATGCAGTTTCTCAGAAAGCTTCTCTTTAGTTATTATGTGAGGATAATTCCTTTATCACCATGGGCCCCAATAGGCTCCCAAATATCACTTTGCAGATTCCACGAAAAGAGTGTTAGCAAACTGCTTCTTGAGGCAGAGGTTGTATCTCTGTGAGATGAACTCACAGATCAGAAAGAAGTTTCTCAGAAAGCTTCTTTCACGTTTTGAACGGATGAAATTTCCTTTATCAGCGTAGCCTCAATGTGATCCAAAGAAGCCCTTCTCAGATTCCTCAAAGACAGTGTTAATGGACTGCTCCACGAAACATAAGTGTAACTCTGTGAGATGAATTCACACATCACCAAGAAGTTTCTAAGAAAGCTTCTTTCTAGTTTTCATCTGTGGATATTTCCTTTGTCACTGTAATGTTCATGGCGCTATGAAGTGTCTAATTGCAGATTTCCAGAAAACTGTGCTAACAAACTGATCACTGAAGAGAAACGTGTAACTCTGTGAGTTGCATTCACACATGGCAATGCAGTTTCTCAGAAAGCTTCTCTTTAGTTATTATGTGAGGATAATTCCTTTATCACCATGGGCCCCAATAGGCTCCCAAATATCACTTTGCAGATTCCACGAAAAGAGTGTTAGCAAACTGCTTCTTGAGGCAGAGGTTGTATCTCTGTGAGATGAACTCACAGATCAGAAAGAAGTTTCTCAGAAAGCTTCTTTCACGTTTTGAACTTATGAAATTTCCTTTTTCAGCGTAGCCCTCAAAGTGATCCAAAGAAGCCCTTCTCAGATTCCTCAAAGACAGTGTTAATGGACTGCTCCACGAAACATAAGTGTAACTCTGTGAGATGAATTCACACATCACCAAGAAGTTTCTAAGAAAGCTTCTTTCTAGTATTCATCTGTGGATATTTCCTTTGTCACTGTAGTGTTCATGGCGCTATGAAGTGTCTAATTGCAGATTTCCAGAAAACTGTGCTAACAATCTGATCACTGAAGAGAAACGTGTAACTCTGTGAGTTGCATTCACACATGGCAATGCAGTTTCTCAGAAAGCTTCTCTTTAGTTATTATGTGAGGATAATTCCTTTATCACCATGGGCCCCAATAGGCTCCCAAATATCACTTTGCAGAATCCACGAAAAGAGTGTTAGCAAACTGCTTCTTGAGGCAGAGGTTGTAACTCTGTGAGATGAACTCACAGATCAGAAAGAAGTTTCTCAGAAAGCTTCTTTCACGTTTTGAACTTATGAAATTTCCTTTATCAGCATAGCCCTCAATGTGATCCAAAGAAGCCCTTCTCAGATTCCTCAAAGACAGTGTTAATGGACTGCTCCACGAAACATAAGTGTAACTCTGTGAGATGAATTCACACATCACCAAGAAGTTTCTAAGAAAGCTTCTTTCTAGTATTCATCTGTGGATATTTCCTTTGTCACTGTAGTGTTCATGGCGCTATGAAGTGTCTAATTGCAGATTTCCAGAAAACTGTGCTAACAAACTGATCACTGAAGAGAAACGTGTAACTCTGTGAGTTGCATTCACACATGGCAATGCAGTTTCTCAGAAAGCTTCTCTTTAGTTATTATGTGAGGATAATTCCTTTATCACCATGGGCCCCAATAAGCTCCCAAATATCACTTTGCAGATTCCACGAAAAGAGTGTTAGCAAACTGCTTCTTGAGGCAGAGGTTGTAACTCTGTGAGATGAACTCACAGATCAGAAAGAATTGTCTCCGAAAGCTTCTTTCACGTTTTGAACGGATGAAATTTCCTTTATCAGCGTAGGCCTCAAAGTGATCCAAAGAAGCCCTTCTCAGTTTCCCCAAAGACAGTGTTAATGGACTGCTCCACGAAACATAAGTGTAACTCTGTGAGATGAATTCACACATCACCAAGAAGTTTCTAAGAAAGCTTCTTTCTAGTTTTCATCTGTGGATATTTCCTTTGTCACTGTAATGTTCATGGCGCTATGAAGTATCTAATTGCAGATTTCCAGAAAACTGTGCTAACAAACTGATTACTGAAGAGAAACGTGTAACTCTGTGAGTTGCATTCACACTTGGAAATGCAGTTTCACAGAAAGCTTCTCTTTAGTTATTATGTGAGGATAATTCCTTTATCACCATGGGCCCCAATAGGCTCCCAAATATCACTTTGCAGATTCCACGAAAAGAGTGTTAGCAAACTGCTTCTTGAGGCAGAGGTTGTAACTCTGTGAGATGAACTCACAGATCAGAAAGAAGTTTCTCAGAAAGCTTCTTTCTCATTTTTATTGGAAGATGTTTCCATTGGCCCCATTGTCTTCAAAGGGATCGGGAATATCTGTTCTCAGATTCCACACAAATAGGGCTAGGCCACGGCCCCACGAAATACAGCTGCAACTTAGTGAGTTGAATTCACACATCACATAGCGGTTTCTCAGAAAGCTTCTTTCTTTAGTAAGACGAGGTTATTTGTGGTCTTGGAGCGCCACCGTGTGTCCTATTGCAGATCCTGCGAAAACTCTGCTAGCAAGTTTCTTAGTGGAAACAATGATGGACATCTGTGGGCTGAATTCACCCACAACAAAGAAGTTTCTGAGAAGGCTTCTCTGCAGGTTTCTCTGAGGATAGTTCCTTATTCAGCATTCGATTCAACGATATCCAAGACGTCACATCTGAGATTCCTCAAAATGAGTGCTAGGAAACTCCCCCGAGAAAGGGTGATAGAACACTGTGAAATGAATTCACATATCACAAAGCAGTTTCTCAGAAAGCTTGGTTCAGCTTTCTCTTGGAGGATATTTATTTTCTCCTTCTATTCTTCAAAGCTATCTGAAATATCACTTCTCGGAATCCACGGAAACAATCCTAAGAAACGGCTCCAAAAAACACTGGCGTAACTCTGTGAGTTGCATTCACACATGGCAATGCAGTTTCTCAGAAAGCTTCTCTTTAGTTATTATGTGAGGATATTTCCGTTATCACCATGGGCCCCAATATGCTCCCAAATATCACTTTGCAGATTCCACGAAAAGAGTGTTAGCAAACTGCTTCTTGAGGCAGAGTTTGTAACTCTGTGAGATGAACTCACAGATCAGAAAGAAGTTTCTCAGAATTCTTCTTTCACGTTTTGAACGGATGAAATATCCTTTATCAGCGTAGGCCTCAATGTGATCCAAAGAAACCCTTCTCAGATTCCTCAAAGACAGTGTTAATGGACTGCTCCACGAAACATAAGTGTAACTCTGTGAGATGAATTCACACATCACCAAGAAGTTTCTAAGAAAGCTTCTTTCTAGTTTTCATCTGTGGATATTTCCTTTGTCACTGTAATGTTCATGGCGCTACGAAGTATCTAATTGCAGATTTCCAGAAAACTGTGCTAACAAACTGATCACTGAAGAGAAACGTGTAACTCTGTGAGTTGCATTCACACATGGCAATGCAGTTTCTCAGAAAGCTTCTCTTTAGTTATTATGTGAGGATAATTCCTTTATCACCATGGGCCCCAATAGGCTCCCAAATATAACTTTGCAGATTCCACGAAAAGAGTGTTAGCAAACTGCTTCTTGAGGCAGAGGTTGTATCTCTGTGAGATGAACTCACAGATCAGAAAGAAGTTTCTCAGAAAGCTTCTTTCACGTTTTGAACGGATGAAATTTCCTTTATCAGCGTAGGCCTCAATGTGATCCAAAGAAGCCCTTCTCAGTTTCCCCAAAGACAGTGTTAATGGACTGCTCCACGAAACATAAGTGTAACTCTGTGAGATGAATTCACACATCACCAAGAAATTTCTAAGAAAGCTTCTTTCTAGTTTTCTTTTGTGGATATTTCCTTTGTCACTGTAATGTTCATTGCGCTATGAAGTATCTAATTGCAGATTTCCAGAAAACTGTGCTAACAAACTGATCACTGAAGAGAAACGTGTAACTCTGTGAGTTGCATTCACACATGGCAATGCAGTTTCTCAGAAAGCTTCTCTTTAGTTATTATGTGAGGATATTTCCTTTACAGCATGGGCCCCAATAGGCTCCCAAATATCACTTTGCAGATTCCACGAAAAGAGTGTTAGCAAACTGCTTCTTGAGGCAGAGGTTGTAACTCTGTGAGATGTACTCACAGATCAGAAAGAAGTTTCTCAGAAAGCTTCTTTCTCATTTTTATTGGAAGATGTTTCCATTGGCCCCATTGTTTTCAAAGGGATCGGGAATATCTGTTCTCAGATTCCACACAAATAGGGCTATGCCACGGCCCCACGAAATACAGCTGCAACTTTTTAGTGAGTTGAATTCACACATCACAAAGCGGTTTCTCAGAAAGCTTCTTTCTTTAGTAAGACGAGGTTATTTGTGGTCTTGGAGCGCCACCGTGTGTCCTATTGCAGATTCTGCGAAAACTCAGCTAGCAAGTTTCCCTGTGGAAACAATGATGGACATGTGTGGGCTGAATTCACCCACAACAAAGAATTTCTGAGAAGGCTTCTCTGCAGGTTTCTCTGAGGATAGTTCCTTATTCAGCATTCGATTCAACGATATCCAAGACATCACATCTGAGATTCCTCAAAATGAGTGCCAGGAAACTCCCCAGAGAAAGGGTGATAGAACACTGAGAAATGAATTCACATATCACAAAGCAGTTTCTCAGAAAGCTTGGTTCAGCTTTCTCTTGTAGGATATTTATTTTCTCCTTCTATTCTTCAAAGCTATCTGAAATATCACTACTCGGAATCCACGGAAACAGTCCTAAGAAACGGCTCCAAAAAACACTGGCGTAACTCTGTGAGTTGCATTCACACATGGCAATGCAGTTTCTCAGAAAGCTTCTCTTTAGTTATTATGTGAGGATAATTCCTTTATCACGATGGGCCCCAATAGGCTCCCAAATATCACTTTGCAGACTCCACGAAAAGAGTGTTAGCAAACTGCTTCTTGAGGCAGAGGTTGTAACTCTGTGAGATGAACTCACAGATCAGAAAAAAGTGTCTCAGAAAGCTTCTTTCACGTTTTGAACGGATGAAATTTCCTTTATCAGCGTAGGCCTCAATGTGATCCAAAGAAGCCCTTCTCAGATTCCTCAAAGACAGTGTTAATGGACTGCTCCACGAAACATAAGTGTAACTCTGTGAGATGAATTCACACATCACCAAGAAGTTTCTAAGAAAGCTTCTTTCTAGTTTTCATCTGTGGATATTTCTTTTGTCACTGTAATGTTCATGGCGCTATGAAGTATCTAATTGCAGATTTCCAGAAAACTGTGCTAACAAACTGATCACTGAAGAGAAACGTGTAACTCTGTGAGTTGCATTCACACATGGCAATGCAGTTTCTCAGAAAGCTTCTCTTTAGTTATTATGTGAGGATAATTCCTTTATCACCATGGGCCCCAATAGGCTCCCAAATATCACTTTGCAGAATCCACGAAAAGAGTGTTAGCAAACTGCTTCTTGAGGCAGAGGTTGTAACTCTGTGATATGAACTCACAGATCAGAAAGAAGTTTCTCAGAAAGCTTCTTTCACGTTTTGAACTTATGAAGTTTCCTTTATCAGCATAGCCCTCAATGTGATCCAAAGAAGCCCTTCTCTGATTCCTCAAAGACAGTGTTAATGGACTGCTCCACGAAACATAAGTGTAATTCTGTGAGAAGAATTCACACATCACAAAGAAGTTTCTAAGAAAGCTTCTTTCTAGTTTTCATCTGTGGATATTTCCTTTGTCACTGTAATGTTCATGGCGCTATGAAGTATCTAATTGCAGATTTCCAGAAAACTGTGCTAACAAACTGATCACTGAAGAGAAACGTGTAACTCTGTGAGTTGCATTCACACATGGCAATGCAGTTTCTCAGAAAGCTTCTCTTTAGTTATTATGTGAGGATAATTCCTTTATCACTATGGGCCCCAATAGGCTCCCAAACATCACTTTGTGGATTCCACGAAAAGAGTGTTAGCAAACTGCTTCTTGAGGCCGAGGTTGTAACTCTGTGAGATGAACTCACAGATCAGAAAGAAGTTTCTCAGAAAGCTTCTTTCACGTTTTGAACGGATGAAATTTCCTTTTTCAGCGTAGGCCTCAAAGTGATCCAGAAAAGCCCATCTCAGGTTTCCCCAAAGACAGTGTTAATGGACTGCTCCACGAAACATAAGTGTAACTCTGTGAGATGAATTCACACATCACCAAGAAGTTTCTAAGAAAGCTTCTTTCTAGTTTTCATCTGTGGATATTTCCTTTGTCACTGTAATGTTCATTGCGCTACGAAGTATCTAATTGCAGATTTCCAGAAAACTGTGCTAACAAACTGATCACTGAAGAGAAACGTGTAACTCTGTGAGTTGCATTCACACATGGCAATGCAGTTTCTCAGAAAGCTTCTCTTTAGTTATTATGTGAATATAATTCCTTTATAACCATGGGACCCAATAAGCTCCCAAATATCACTTTGCAGATTCCACGAAAAGAGTTTTAACAAACTGCTTCTTGAGGCCGAGGTTGTAACTCTGTGAGATGAACTCACAGATCAGAAAGAAGTTTCTCAGAAAGCTTCTTTCACGTTTTGAACGGATGAAATTTTCTTTATCAGCGTAGGCCTGAATGTGATCCAAAGAAGCCCTTCTCAGATTCCTCAAAGACAGTGTTAATGGACTGCTCCACGAAACATAAGTGTAACTCTGTGAGATGAATTCACACATCACCAAGAAGTTTCTAAGAAAGCTTCTTTCTAGTTTTCATCTGTGGATATGTCCTTTGTCACTGTAATGTTCATGGCGCTACGAAGTATCTAATTGCAGATTTCCAGAAAACTGTGCTAACAAACTGATCACTGAAGAGAAACGTGTAACTCTGTGAGTTGCATTCACACATGGCAATGCAGTTTCTCAGAAAGCTTCTCGTTAGTTTTTATGGGAGGATAATTCCTTTATCACCATGGGCCCCAATAGGCTCCCAAATATCACTTTTCAGATTCCACGAAAGAGTGTTAGCAACTGCTTCTTGAGGCAGAGGTTGTAACTCTGTGAGATGAACTCACAGATCAGAAAGAAGTTTCTCAGAAAGCTTCTTTCACGTTTTGAACTTATAAAATTTCCTTTATCAGCGTAGCCCTCAATGTGATCCAAGGAAGCCCTTCCTAGTTCCTCAAAGACAGTGTTAATGGACTGATCCACGAAACATAAGTGTAACTCTGTGAGAGGAATCACACAATCACCAAGAAGTTCTAAGAAAGCTTCTTTCTAGTTATTCATTGTGGTATATTTCCTTGTCACTGTAAGTGTTCATGGCCGCTACTGAAGTTATCTAATTGCCAGATTTACCAGAAAATGTGCTAACAACTATCAATGAAGAGAAACGTGTAACTCTGTGAGTTGCATTCACACATGGCAATGCAGTTCTCAGAAAGCTTCTCTTAGTTTTTATGTGGATAATCCTTTCACCATGGGCCCCAATAGGCTCCCAAATATCACTTTGCAGAATCCACGAAAAGAGTGTTAGCAAACTGCTTCTTGAGGCAGAGTTTGTAACTCTGTGAGATGACTCACAGATCAGAAAGAAGTTTCTCAGAAAGCTTCTTTCACGTTTTGAATATGAATTTCCTTTATCAGCATAGGCCTCAATGTGATCCAAAGAAGCCCTTCTCAGATTCCTCAAAGACAGTGTAATGGACTGCTCCACGAAAACATAAGTGTAATCTGTGAGATGAATTCACACATCACCAAGAAGTTTCTAAGAAAGCTTCTTTCTAGTTTCATCTGTGGATATTCCTTTGTCACTGTAATGTTCATGGCGCTCTGAAGTATCTAATTGCAGATTCCAGAAAACTGTGCTAACAAATGATCACTGAAGAGAAACGTGTACTCTGTGAGTTTGCATTCACATGGCAATGCAGTTTCTCAGAAAGCTTCTCTTTAGTTATTATGTGAGGATAATTCCTTTATCACCATGGGCCCCAATAGGTCTCCCAAAATCACTTGTAGATTCCACGAAAAGTGTTAGCAAAACTGCTTCTTGAGGCGAGGTTGTAACTTGTGAGATGAACTCACAGATCAGAAAGAAGTTTCTCAGAAAGCTTTTTCACGTTTGAACGGATGATGAAATTTCCTTTTCAGCGTAGCCTAAAGTGATCCAAAAAAGCCCTTCTCAGTTTCCCAAGCGACAGTGTTAATGGACTGCTCCACGAAACATAAGTGTAACTCTGTGAGATGAATTCACACATCACCAAGAAGTTTCTAAGAAAGCTTCTTTCTAGTT
>NC_044559.1:94842377-94882876 GCF_007565055.1 Rhinopithecus roxellana | reverse complement strand
TGGGTGCTGTATGTTCACTGCAGGTGTCCGAGAAGCTGCACAGGAATTGTCTTAACGTGAAGAGAGTCCACACTGGATACCGGCGCAAAGGGCAGAGTGAAGGCATGAAGCGTCAGATGCGTCTCTGTTTGCCACCGGCACACGTTTCAGCTGTGCTAGATTTGACTAGGTGCAGGACTCTGAACTAGTGTTTGGTGACTATTACCCTCCACGGTATTGCTATCACATGCTCCCTGACCCCCTTGCTAATATTGCTGTGGTTCAGGCAGCTCCAGTCCGCTGTTGAAATGCTGGTAGTATTCAAAACTCCGTTGGGACATATTAAATTCTGGTGAGCCAGTGGGTGGGATGCCTTCTGAATGACAAAGGGGCCCCGTGGCTAAAAGCTGAAGGAAATCTGTGCATTGATGAATGTGCTGCAATGAATCACCAGAGATCTGTTCTTTTCTTTATATGCATAGTACAGCGCAGGGGCCAGGGCTGGGAGAGTCTCTGAGCCCAGACCCTCATAGAATTAAAAATAATGAACGTTTGTTATCAGGGATGACTTGACCAACTCCACCTCCATAGTTGGAAATACAGACGTCCACTTTTCGCTGGCGTGTAATTATTTTCTGGAATGCTGAGAATTGTTCCCTGACCTATGGCTCCTTTTTAAGCATCTGGGATATGCAGTCTCTTTGCAGGTTGCTATTTTGAAGTCAGGAGGTCTCAGGGAATTGAATATATGCCGCATAAGTTCCTGCAAGATGGACTTTCTGGGTCCTCTGATGAGGTTGGGAGAAGGCAAAGAGGAGAAGTTTCCGTGTAGAGGCCGAGCAGGCTCCAGGCCGCTGCTGAAGTTCAGCTTTCTTCAGCTCTGTAAGCTGGACCCCTGTGGCTGGAGTCTGGCCAGCTGCAGTGACAAGTTTCTATTATGGAACCCCAGTGCAGCCTTGGAAGAGTTTTTGGCACAGGGTAACCCTTTGTCTGCCAAAAGGTAGCCTCTCCCTTGCTTCAAGCCCAGAGTGTGCATTTTGCAGTGGTGACCTGTAAGCCACCAGTCAACCTGCAGATTGCCTTATTAGGCAGGACTGTGGAGAATGGCGGCTGGGGACTGGCTGGCAGAGGCGGTGGCAGTGAGCTTGTGTCCTGTACGAAGCCGGAGAACCTGAGCCCTGGAGACGTGGCCTAGTACTGTTCTATTGATGATAGTGCTCCGTGATGACAGGAATATGCCCTCTCCTTGGCAGGCTTACTTTATGGGTTGGTTGGAAAACAGGAGGTTTATAGGAGGAAGTGACTGCCTGAAGGACAGAATGGTATGGGGCTTTCTTCACTGCATAGCTTGTGCTGTTCAGTCCTGTATCAGGGCTGATTCTATAGAGTATGGACTTTATCAGGAATTTCCTTTTTTTAAGTTCATGTTTTATCATATCGGTAAACTCCTATTATGGGGGTTTGTTGTACAGATTATTTCATCACCCAGGCATTAAGCCCAGTACCCATTTGTTATTTTTTCATGATGCTTTCCCTCCTCCCACCCTCTACCCTCTGAAAGGCCCCAGTGTGTGTTGTTTCTCTCTATGTGTCCATGTGTTCTCGTCATTTAACTCCCACTTATAAGTGAAAACATGCAGTATTTGGTTTTCTGTTCCTGCATTAGTTTGCTAAAGATACTAGCCTCCAGCTCCATCCATGTTCCTACAAAGGACATGGTCTCATTCTTTTTTACGGCTGCATAGTACTCCTTATCAGGAAATGTGGAATGTTTTCGTTTTAATCCAAGATGTTTTGCAGACTCTAAATCTTGTTTATGTTTTATACTAAAGTCTTTCTAATGGTGGAGTCATGTGTGTAGTAGGAAGGAAATATCACTAGATAATAAGGTGGTACAATGGAAACAGCAGAGTTTTAGGAGCCAGAGGACCTGTGTTCCAGGGCTGCCACAAGTGAGCTAAGTGGATAAGTCACTTGCATTGGGAAGGTGACTTCCCCAAGGACAGAATGGTACAGCTTATGTATCTAGGGCTTAGTGGGCAATCACTTGTGATCATTATATATTAAATGTATTCAAACATCATTGTGTACCCCATAAATATGTACATTTACTATTTGTCAATTAAAAACTAAAATAAAAATGTAGAGTAGACTGAATGCACTCCATTACCTCTCCATCGTACATTTCTCTCCTCAAATTGCGTTAACCAGCCTCCCCTCTCCTTTGTGTTCTCTTCAGTAAAGCTGTTTAATGAGTGTGTGGGGTTAATAGCCACAGCCGAGCATCCACGGGGACCGTTCCCCTGACAGAACCTGTAAGGCTGAATCCATCTTTTCTCTTCTGAGTTTCTTCCAAACTTGCTGCAGTAGCTGAAAGTTAGTGAAGATGGCACATTCCTGCACTGAAATGCTCGTTCAGATGCCTCAGGTTCCATGGGTTATGGCTCATGGACCAAAGCTGCAGGTGAGGCAAACGAACACCTGGAGGAACCTGTGTTCAGGATGCGGCAGTGACCACGCTCAGAGCGCTCAGGCTCACATCCCTTGTCTAAGCGGCTTCTCATTCATCAAGCTGAGGTGTCGGACAGCCTGCAGGGAAGACAGACGCGAACCACGGCTCACGCTGACTCCTGACTGCTTGGGACCCGGCTTCAGTTCTCCTCTCCCTCCAGAGACCTTGGGGCAGCAGGGCTCATAAGCTGCTGCATGAGAACAGGGACAGCTCTTACTGCTGGAGTCAGACTCAGAGCATGTGTGTGTGTGTGTCTGTGTGTGTGTGTGTGTGTGTGTGAGTGTGTGTGGATTTTTAGCACAGTTGGGAGACATCTGAGGTGCTGCTGGCTCTGCTCTGTCTGGTGTCTGTTTTGAGAATGGAACCATGTCCTTGTCGTCTTCATTTCATTGCTTACATCTGCTACTTGTTCAGGGAAAGCACAAATTCACTTTTCTCCTTCTGTTAAAAAAATAATTTTAGCTGCTCACACCTGTAATCCCAGTACTTTAGGAGGCCGAGGTGGGCAGATCACTTGAGCCCAGGAGGCTGAGAACAGCCTGGACCACATAGCGAAAGCCCATACAGAAAATACAAAAATTAGCTGGGCATGGTAATGCACACCTATGGTCCGAGATAGTCGGGAGGCTGAGGTGGGAGGATCACTTGAGTTGAGGAGGTTGAGGCTGGAGTGAGCCGGGATAGTGCCACTGCACCCCAGTAACAACAGGCAAAAAATAAGAATAAAAAACTTAGCTGGGCATTGATGGTGCATGCCCATAGTCCCAGCTACTTGGGAGGCTGACGTGGGAGGATCACTTGAGCCCATGAGGTCAAGGCTGCAGTGAGCTATGATCATGCCATTGAATTCCAGCCTGGGTAACAGAGCAAGACCTTATTTTCCTTTTTTTTTAATTTGTTTTCTCACTACCTGAAGACCAAGCAGCCTGATGTATCCCAGCTTGATGTCTGGGTGTGACAAGTGTCTGAATTTTCTTTTTCCACTTGGGCTTCAGGGATGGCTCTGATGTTTCTTCACGGGCTGACCAAGGCCTCCCTCCCCACCTCAGAATGCCCTGGCTGGGCCCATGGCACGTTCCGTCTGAATGTGGATGGGTGTCATGCCGAACCCTGTCAACTCCACGGGAAGGCGCAAGTTTTAAGAGGCCGAAGAAGAGATCCAGAACCAGTGAATGAGGCATGGGGTTCTGTTGGGAGTTTGTATACAGGGCAGAGAGTCCAGTGGCAGCGGGCTGAGCAGGAGAACCACAATGGCTTTCAAAAGGCGTGCAGTTGATACGGCAATAGCATGTCCACTTGGCACCTCCCCTGACAATCGCCACCTCACAGCCTTCACATACCCCAAAACAAACAGCCCTGATCCCCTGTGCATGCAGTGGCGGGGGCAGGGCAAAAAAACTGCTCAGATGTTCCTCATAGATAAGGAATGAATCTCCAGGTGGCCTCTCCTGGATTCCTTAGCTTGGAACCCTGAACCCCATGCGGGTGCCTCTGTCATACAGGGCCATTCTCAGGGTGTGCCTAAGTGATTGTTGTCAGGTGCATTTACCATACAGAGGGATGGGACCATTTCAGTTCCCGTTAGGCCTCTCCAGTTCCAGCTCCCGTGGCGTCCACTTTTCTTCCTGGCACAGAGGTGAGGGCCCTTGGCCTCCCCATTCACCTATTGCCATCATCTCCTCCACAAATAAGCTCTCCAGCCTCCTCCTCCAGGAAGCCTTCCTTCATCTCACTCACCCCATCTGATTATGCTGTTTCCCTGCTTCTTCCTGGGCTTTATATCATCAGTGGCTTGTATTCACGGTTTTCTAACTCTGTGGCGTATCCTAATCATCTGGGTATCCTAATCATCTGGGGATTCCTAATCATTAGGAATCATCCTAATCATCTGGGGTTTTCTAACTCTGTGGCGTATCCTAATCATCCTAATTAGATGATCATCCTAATCATCTAATTAGTTAGAAATCACCTAATTTCTAACTCTGTGGCGTATCCTAATCATCAATCAAGGGGTCTTTCATTTTAAACAAGCACCACACATGGTCTGAGGGTCACTCAAGTTTGATATCTTTTGCTTAATCAGATGTTACACCCGTGCATGTGCATAAACGTGTCTTGAGTCATTTCAATGGACTGTGGAATATGCCTTTGATTTGTTCTGTGTCATGACCTCCCCATGGCACCTGCACTGTGAAGCACGGGATCTGCTTTCCCAGTGCAATAATATGACCATGAAGAAAGTCAATCATGAATGTGTGAAATCTCACGAACATGCCCTCCCCTACCCTGCATTAATCAGCAAGGGACTGGGAACCGGTTGTGAGAGCCTGGTAGGTCTCAGGTGCAAGTTAATACTACCCATGGAGGCCGGGCACGGTGGCTCACGCCTGTAATCCCAGCACTCTAGGAGGCTGAAGTGGGAGGATCACTTGAGCTCATCAGTTTAAGACCAGCCTGGGCAATAAGGTGAAACCCTGTCTCTACAACAAATACAAAAATTGGCTGGGCATGGTGGTGTGCGCCTATAGTCCCAGCTACTCAGGTGGCCAAGGTGGGAAAATGACTTGAGCCTGGGAGGTCAAGGCTGCAGTAAGCTGTGATTGCACCACTGCACTGAAGCTTGGGCAACAGAGCCAGACCCTGCCTCAAAAAAGGGGGAAAAAAAAACCATGAAAAACAAGAGTGACATTGGGGATGGTGGGTGGGTGAGCTTATCTTGCATTTTCATACTGATTATTGTTGCTGAGTTTGTCATTGTTGTTATTTTATTAAGATGCCCTTTTGAGAACAAGGAGGGCCAGAAATTACTTGATTCAAAACTCTTTCCTTCAAATCATTCAAGTCTAGCTCTAGAACAGCTATGATCTATCGGGTAGCAATAGGCATTTTTTATATACACTTGTCTGCCATCTGGACTTTTAGACTCATAAGAAATTCCCCTCTGTGATGATTCAGTGTTTCCCTGTTTTCTGTTCATGTGAAAACCATCAAGTAGTGAGCATGGAATGACTGCATTTAGCAGAGCCTTCTCCGCCCTCCCTGGACGACTGTACCCGAGTCAGCCCCTTCCCCTCTGCATGAGGTCTTCTTCTCACGAGAGGAGAGGCATGGGCCCCCGCAGCTCTGAAGGTGTGGCATGTTGCACCTCATCATGTCCCGGGATGCAGCCACAGACTTCATACAGTGAACACCTAGGTTTACTACTTATTATTAGTAGTAGTAGTAGTAGTAGAGACATGGTCTCACTCTGTCACGCAGGCTGGAGTGCAGTAGCATGATCAAAGCTCACCGCAACCTCAAATTTCTGAGCTCAAGTAATCCTCCCTCCTCAGCCTTCTGAGTAGCTGGGGCTACAGGTGTGCACCATCATAGCCAGCTAATTTAAAATATGTTTTGTAGAGATGGGGTCTCGCTGTGTTGCCCAGGTTGGTCTCTAACTCCTGGTCTCAAGCAGTCCTCCTGCCTCAGCCTCCCAAAGTGCTGGGATTACAGGCGTGAGCCACCGTTCCTGGGAACAGTTAGTTTTATATCTATTCATCACATCATTGTTTAAGAGCCCTTTGTGGGTTGGGGCTTTGAACAGGTCAGAATTGGCCTTGGCGTCTCCTGGCCTCCTGCGAGTGGTGGGCCAGCCATGTGCCCCTCACAAGAGCTGTTCCCCAGGTGCTCAGCATGTGCCTGCATTTTACCTCAGCTGTGATTTGCCCTCAGTGTGCATTTTGTTGTATATTGTGCTGAAATATACATACCATGACATTTACCATTTTAACCAAGTTTAAGTGAACAGTTCGGTGGCGTTTAGGTGCATTTGCTCACAGAGCGTGCAGCCCTCACCACCATCCCTCTCCAGAACTTTTTCATCATTCCAAACTGAAACTCTACCTCTTCAATAACTCCCCAGTTTTCCCTCTGCCCAGCCCCTGATCACCACCATTCTACTTCCTGTCTCTGTATGTGACCATTCTAGAAGCCTCATATGAGTAGGATTGTACAGTATTTGTCCTTTGGTGACTGGCTTATTTCACTTAGCATCACGTCTTCAAGGTTCCTCTACATTGTAGCAAGTGTCAGAATGTCCTTCCTTTCTAAGGCTGAATAATATTCCATTTTATGTATATTTCAATGTGTACTTAGAACTGATCTTTATCTTTTTTTCTAACAATCAGTTCTCCACCCTCTCTTCCTCTGAGGCACCTGCATTTTTCTCCTCAAGAGTCGTTAGCCACAGACTTGGAATGAACCAGAAACTAAAATGATTGGAGATAATTTCATTACAAATGTTAACACTACTCTTTTGAACATTTATTTTAAAGACACTAATACGTCTTTTAGGTGATTGCAATAAGCCTTTTCTTTGAAAAAGAATTCTGAAGTATAGAAAGGCTGGCACCGTTTTCTTTTAACACATCTGATAAAAAATAGTTGTGACTTGTAATATTTCTTATTGAATGTACTTTTGCCTTTTCATCTCTACCTATGTGATCTGTTTTAAATTACCTTATGCAGTGATGTAACGCAACATTTTATTTGCAGGCTTGTCCAAAATATTACCACTAACCAAAATTCACAGAGCATCTCACAGTGCACACAGGAGGAGAATGAGACTAAAATGAGGAATCGGGAAAGTCCAACCGACCTGTGAGATGTGATCAAAGGGAAATGAAAGGGCCTAAGTGGGCTTTCCACGGGGGACTGCTTCAGGTCAGGCAGTTCTGCCTCCAGTTAAAGATCTGCACACATAAAGAAAATCCACCAAAGAAGATGAGAATACCATTTATGGCTGTTGCTAGCATACAAAATGCTCCTTTACTGGGCTATGAAAATATATCCTTCACTTTGGAATTTCAGTCCAGCTGTGGTCCTTGGTGGCTTATAGTAGATTTCATTAAACTCATTTCCATGGCACTTCTTGATTTTGGAAGTGTATCAATAGCTCAAAACAGTATATATTCAGACAACAGCCAGTCATAATATCACACTCCCCTGTACTGTCCATTTAAATTCCAGCTCATAGCCGAGCACAGTGGCTCATGTCTGTAATCCCAGCACTTTGGGAGGCTGAGATAGGAGAATCACTTGAGGCCAGGAGTTTGAGACCAGCCTGGGCAACATAGCAAGATCCCATACCTTTTTTTTTTTTCTTTTTCTGAGACAGAGTTTCACTCTTGTTGCCGAGGCCGGAGTGCAATGGCGCAATCTTGGCTCACTGCAACCTCCGTCTCCCGGGTTCAAGCGATTCACCAGCCTCAGCCTCCCAAGTAACTGGGATTACAGGTATGGGCCACCATGCCCAGCTAACTTTTGCATTTTTAGTAGAGATGGGGTTTCACCATGTTGTTCAGGCTGGTCTCAAAGTCCCAACCTCAGGTGATCCACTTGCCTCGACCTCCCAAAGTGCTGGGATTGCAGGCGTGAGCCACCGTGCCTGGCCAAGATCCCATATTTATAAAGTTTAAAAAACAGTTGAACATGGTCTTAGCTACTCAAGAGGCTGAGGTAGGAGGATGGCTTGAGTCCAGGAGGTTGAGGCTGTAGTGAGCCGTGTTCGTGCCACTGCACTCTAGCTTGGGCAACAGAGCCAGACCTTATCTCAAATAAATAAATAAATAAATAAATAAATAAATAAATAAATAAATTTCAGCTCATTTTCCTGTGGACTGGGAATGCTTTCATTGATGTTCAGTGAGCACAATAAGGTGACACAAGGTGACATCATACAGACCTCTGCAGGAGCGTGCACTGAACCCGAATCTCTTTTCAATAAGGAGTTCCTTGCATGGATTAAATAATGCAGTCCATTTTCAGAGTGCTTCCATATATGTTCTTTCACTTTATCCCGGCCTCACCGTCCTGTTTTTCCTCTTGGATTTTTTTTTAATTTTATTGTGGCTGGTCTTATTGTCTTCATCTTCATTTGCATTTAATTGTTTTGCTAATTACAGAAGGAAATCATGCATATGGTAGATACTTTGGAAAACAGAGAGGGAAAAACATGAACAGAGTTCTCTGAATTATGAGAAAATTAATGCTTGCTCTATCTCCTGTCATTCTGATTAGGTATGTGTGTATCTCTAATGTAACATTAAGAATCTTCAAATCAGTAATGGAGTTTCAACCCTGGTTTGCTTGTTTAATTTATTTATGCAGTCTTCTATATGCACCCCCATGTAGACTAGTTCTAGTTTTATAAATTTATAAACAAAACCACAGTAAACATCCTTGAGTTCATTTATAGTAATTTCTTTGTGTGCAATTCCAGAAATAGAGTTAATGAGTCCTTGCTTCCTACGCACTTCATAGTAGCCACGTCCACATCTTATTCCTCTCCAATAAGGTGGGAGAATTAGGAAGAAAAGGAAAAATAATAATGAATTGCTTCCTTTTTTAATACAACACCCACACCCCACCAGGGACACTGACTTCTCTGAGCCCTACAGCCTTAGCTATGCCCTAGTTACTCATATCTGGGGGCAGCCCTGGTTTCGAGCAACATCTGTGGAATCAAAACTAGACTTAGAAATCATATAAGGTTTATGAAAGACAACTGCAGCTGGCCTGACGTCTCCTTCTGGGCTCAGGCTGGCCCCTTTACCAGCAACATCCCTGTGGGCCAGGGCTGGGAGGCCCTATGACCTCAATCCAGGACAAGTTTACAGCAATGGCCCCGGTTCTCTTGTGTTCAGGCTGATCAGGGATGTGGGAATTGTCCTGGGGAGAGTCAGAGCACGTGGATTTTCAGCCTGGTACTTCCACGCCACAAGCTTTGTGACCTTGAGTGTTCTATAGGAGTCATCTAACATTTCACTACATGAAGACCAGGTGATCAGAAAAGCCCCTTCGGCTCCAGTCTTCCCAGGGTCCGCCCGGGCCTGATTCACTTGTTCCAGTGATACCACTGTGGGGTGTCAGCATTGCAATGGCTCACTCATAGATCCTTCAGGTCTCCTCCACCCACTACCTGTGTACCATGACACAACATGGCATGTACCATGGCCCGATGTCATGTGTACCACGGCATGGTGTGAAGTGTACCATGATATGACCATGTTCCATGACATGCTATGACAGTGACCTCCCTCAGCCTCTCCCAGGCACACGGTTTTACCCCTTCTCCTAAAGCAGGTTTGCATGCCCGTCTAAAGGCAACTTAAATAGTTGCTTTTACTTCTCTTTAGCTAAAGATGAAAACCTTAAAAATATCCAGTACAATATTGTACTTCCATAAAGCATTGCTCCTGAGTAAGATTAGTGCTTCTCAGTGGACACAACAGCAGGGAACTTTGTGCATTCATGCTGAGCTGGTGGCTGTGTGATGCTACTGAAGAGGGAATACACCACCATCAGCACTCAGTTAAATCGTCTTCTCCCTGAAATTTGAGAAAGTCACAGTCACAACTTAGAATTCCTCTGCAAATAAATGTGTTAACCTACAGAATGATGTAAGGAAATGTTTGGGTATTTTGTAGCTCCCCTGTGTGAATGAGCTAGCCTAGTACAACAATAATGATAATAATTTTTGAATGTCAAGTGGAAAAATTAAAAATAATAATTCATTATAATTGGAGAGTAAATGAAAAATTTTCACAGATACTTTCTATTAACATAAAATATAGATTCTTCTTCAGTCTTATTTGGTTTCATATGGATAGGATGGTTAAATAATAGATTACATTTTTTATCCATAATTTCATAAAGAAGGTTATGCTTTTTCCTTTCAACAATTAAGTCATATTTAAGTCAGTTTGCTTTGTATCATAATCCATAGGTGAAGCAAAAAATTCTAATAAGACTTTGTTACCAACTTAAAGAAAATATCCAACATTTTAAAAAATTCTATAGTAGAATTTCATTTAAAAAATTTAAAATATTGGAAGGGAGGGAGGGCGGCAAGCGATGAGAAACTAACGATTGGGTGCTATGCTCAGTACCGGGGTGACAGGATCCATCGCACCCTAAACCTCAGCATCACTCAATGTACCCGTGTAACAAATCTGCAACACGTACCCTCAAATCTAAAATAAATGTTGAAAAGAAAAAGAAAAGAAAAAAAGGAAAAGCAAGTGACAGGACAATTTGAAAAGAAAATTCTGAATAGACTTATTCCTTAATAATAATTCAAAATCAACACTTAAGATTCTTTTCGGATGACTGTAATTGACTATTCTATAGGCAGAGCAGTTTTCAGGCACAGAAAGTGTGGTAAGCAGTCACACTATGCTCCAAAAAGTGTTACGTTCTTTATAAAGGATTTTTTTGTCCACATGTCAACATATAATTTCATCCTCACTCTCTCTCTGTCTTTCTCTCTCTGTGTTTTATTTTTCTTTGACATAGGGTCTCACTCTGTTGCCCAGGCTGGAGTGCAGCTGTACAGTCATGGCTCACTGCAGCCTCAACCTCCTGGGCTCAAGCGATGCTCCTGCCTCAGCCTCCCAAGGAGCTGGGACTACAGGTGTGCACCACCACACCCAGCTCATTTTTTATTTTTTGTGGAGACAGGGCCTCACTATGTTGCCCAGGCCTGTCTTGAACTTCTGGCCTCCCAAAGTTCTGGGATTACAGGCGTCAGCCCCCATGCCTGGTTCATCTATTTATTTCCACAATCAGTTGCTTCTACTATTTCCTCCCCTTCCTCTTCTCCTCCCAACACTCCCTTTTTTCTTTTCATTGCTAATTATCTATGAACTTACCATAAAGTTTCTAATTTAGTTATTCACGGTACTAACGTTCCTCGCTGAGTTTTTTTTAACTATCCTATTTGCCATGGTTTTTCCCGATTTTATGACTATAATATAATGAGTTTAGAGAAAAATGCCAAATGCCATAACCGACACCTCTTGTACCCAGGGTTGATGTAGCTTGTGTGTGTCTTTATTAATTCAGCATATAATTCTTCATTTTCACCTTAAGTGTGTTTGCATTTTACAAATGAGTCTAAGTCCACCTGGTTTGAACACAGGATACTAACTCCACACACCCATTTTAGAAGGAGAACTTTAGTTTTTAGAAGAGATTATCTTGTGATTTCCTGTGGTCATTCGGCTAACATTTCCTGCAGACCTACTGTGCGCCAGGTACAGTGTCCAGAACTAAAAATACAAAGACACACTCAGAGTCCCTGCTCCTAGGTGGGGGTGTGGTAAGTCACAGCCTTGAACCCACCTCCCCAAGATCCCGTAGCTCCATCACTAAACAGTTGTCTATCCAGCAGCCAGTTACCCTTCTGGCCCTATTTCCTTAGTTTGCAAATGAGATTATTTCCCTTGGTTCTCTTGAATGTCCTGAAATGGGGACTCTGTAAATATGGTCAGTCTGTAATTATTGCAAATTTTTCTTGGAATTGCATGAGCATTGCTTGGGCCCATCAACTACGTATTGTGGTTGAAATTAAATGGGGAGGTCTAACAGGTGAAGCTTAACTTAATGGCTTCTGCCTCAAATTAAAATTTTGGGGCCAGGCACGGTGGCTCATGCCTGTAATCCCAGCACTTTTGGAGGCCAAGACAGGCGGATCACCTGAGGTCAGGAGTTCGAGACCAGCCTGATCAACACAAAAAAATTAGCCAGGCATGGTGGCAGGTGCCTGTAATCCCAGCTACTTGGGAGGCTGAGGCAGGAGAATCACTTGAATCAGGGAGGCTGAGGTTGCACTGAGCTGAGATCTCGCCACTGCACTCCTGGGCAACAAGAGAGAAACTCCATCTCAAAAAAGAAAAAAAAATTGGAATCTCTAGTAATATCTGCCCTTTCTTTTCTCACAGTTTCACTCACATGTTGTTCATAAATCTTAAGTATGGGTTTTTGGCTCTCTGTTAGGTGAAATACTTCATTTAGCTTAGCCAAAGCCAGACTTGGAGCAGCCTGGAAACACTCAAGCATCCCTTCTTCCCAATACACGAGGGTCTCTGTAGGTTTTTCTGTGTGTGTGTGTCTGTAGGGAGAGGAAGTTGTATTTGACTCCTCCGATGGTGGTCAGGTTGCAGCACTGTATCCTTAGCCGGAGCAAATGCTGGGAGGCACCATGGCTTTGCCTTGGTCATCTACATCACCCACATCCCATCACTGGGCTCCAGTCTGTTGCAGCGCCTCCAGGCTTAATTTATGTTCGTAATCTGATTATGGGGTCTGAGCTGTTCCAGCCAGCGGCCTCTTGCCTCTCGTGTACCACAGGCTCAAAGACATAAGTGCCTGGTCGCTCTAGTCCTGCACTGTGAAAAATCTCAACCCAGTTTTGCTTAGACCAGAAGAAGCTCGTTGCTGGCTGAGAATTAGCTGTAGAGCAGGCTGTGTGACTGAGCCTTCTGTGTGCAGCCATGTTCAGAAGCCCAGGTTTTTCCAGCTATTTGGGAGCTTTCAAATTCTCTGAGAAACAAGGTAAGGCAAGATAAACATGAAATGCACTTATGTAACATAATGAATGCTTGGGCTCCTCTATTTTACCCTGTGTATTCTCCTGTGTCCAGTTACTTATACACATTTCTCAAAAGACACTTTAAATAGCTAACTGAGCTTATCTTGTGACTGTTGATAATGTGAATTTTTTTTCCCTTAGTAAGTTAAAGTTACTACTAAACCACTGAAACCTTTATGTAGGAAAAATTGCAAATGCAATCGGAATGCCCACACTTTGGATCAAATTCTAGATGTGCTGCACTTTAGCTAAAATATTTTTCTAAGTCAAATGCTGTACATACTAAATTATTTCTAGTAGGCAGTGGTGAGTAGCATCTTTTTATTAACTCTTCATGTGAGACAGTTTGGAACAAGATACTGTCTTTTCAGTGGCTTTCTTCCAGCCCAGATGAAAATACATGCTTTCAATTTAACTACTGAAGTGGTGTGGCATGTTCAGTTTACTGATTGAACACAAATGAAACGCTAAGGTTGTTTTGAGCATCACATTTGAAGCTCAGCCATGATACATCAAAACTGTTTTCCAGCTCAAATGCACTAGTGGGAAGTGACTTGAACAATTCAGACCTCAGATTCAGGAATTTTCTCCGACAGTACTTGATAACTTTTTGAATTGATTTCTGTTTTGTTAAATACATAACAAGATACTTGTATAATTAGGATAAAAGCTTAGATGTTTAATTGGCATTATACCTTTCATTTTATCGTATTTCTTTAGTTGGCCACAGTTCCAAATTCCAGGATCGAGGGTGTATTTTGATGGATAATAGGGTGTTGACGTCTGATATATTTTGTACTTCTTTTTCTTCAGGCTTCTGCCTCTAACTATTAAATGGCCAAGGGCACTTCCTTAGGGGAAGAAGTTTCTGTAAGTGGTCTGCTTGTGGTTTTCTTAGTGGACAATGGTTCCTATGGCTGTAAAACAGATTACACGCCATTAGACTGCTTATAAATTTTGTCTGTGGTTTTGATTAACCTGTTCAATTGGGATGTGTTTTTCCTGTGTAGAATTGTTACCAGCTGTCTTTACATAATATGTATCTTGTCTTCAAAAATAAATAAATGGTTATTTTAATTGGTTGTTATTGTTTGATTTTAATGAAAGCAAAAGACACAGCTGAGTTGTTTTTTGCTCTTCAGTCCCCACCCCCATGCTTTAAAGGCATCTCAAACACTTCTAGTTACCGTGACCAAAATTTCCTATTTTCTCCTTTTTTCCTGAGTATGTAACTATTCAGTACTTAATTGCTTTGAGTTACTCTTGTTGTCATGACAAATTCAAATGACAGCATTGAACTATGTGTGAATTATTATTATTTGTGTTATTATTGTTATTATTATTAGTTTTACCCATGGAGTAAAGTTGGCTACTTTTTAGAAGAGAAAAAAAAAAAAACTTGCTTATGTAAATTTACATGTGGAATTTGATTCTTAGAAGGTGTCATTTTTGTATTTCTGGTTTTTATCTGGTTAATGGCTTCCTTTTTCTTAAATTATATGTTCAGAGAGAGTTTGGGGAATTTTTTCTCATTGGATTTTTAACATTTTGTGTAACTATTTCAATGTTATATTATTTCTTTTCCCTTAGATTTCAACAATAAAAACTTAAGCTTCGCTGGATTCCCACATCAAAGGAACATTTCAAGGTAAAGTAGCCTTGTCTCAAGGACTGTTAAGTTTTGAAGGTTTGTCGTAGCTTTTAAAATTATTCTCTTGAATGTCTAACTCTTAAGTTTCAATGTTTGGCAATATATTTTCTCCCTAGAATTTGATTTATTAAAATGTATGAAGTAAAGGATTCTTTTTGTATTTAATTCTGTTTATGGATGTGATTTGGAGAACAGCATCTTGGTGTCTCTTGTCATTAAAGGACTATTATCTTTTCTTTCTCACACCTGCCTCTAAGCAGGCACTGTCCTTTTGCAATCTGTCCATCAAAGAAGGGAGCTAGATTCTTTTTAGAAATGGTTTAGACTTGTTCCTCCTCCCTCTCTCCTTCCCTCCCTTCTGCTTTTCCCTCCTCCCTCCCTTTCTCCATCCACTCATCCATCCATCCATCCATCCATCCATCCATCCATCCATCCATCCATGTGAGTTCTTGTTCCCTGATCTTCCCAACTCTCTCTTAACCTTTCTGTACTTCCAGTCCCCTTGGCTACAGAATATTATGGGTGCTAATTTGATGTGCCTAATGTGCTAAAACTCCATGACACATCATCATAGATGTAAGGAAGTGTGGAAATGAATGTCTGTGCCATACACAGTAGCTGTATCTCAGGTGCTTCTTAGTAGATCACTGCCATTAATAGAGATTGATATTTTCAGATGGAGGCACAAAGTTGTCCCCTACACAGTCAGGCAAAGGTCTCAATCTGTGCTTCATTACAGTGGAAGAACCCAGCCCCAAATTCCACTCAGTTGCTCTTGCGCCTAAGGTATTATGACATTGTTCCTTGACCAAAAAGGATTTGCATTTCAATAATGTTGGAATACACAGGGGTCTAACTCCTGTCCTCCTCAGGCTGAGCCTGCTCTGCATTTGAAAATGGCAGTTGATCTTGTGAACACACTGGATGGGACAAATCCTTGGTGTATTTCATCCGCATCTTTTAAATGTTTATGCTTTATTTAATTTTTCCATACAATATCATCAAGCAGCACATCTAAGTATAAGGTTATTTAGAACAATGATGATCCAGGGTCATCAGTGAGGTTGTCTTCACTGACTCACGAAACGTTACTTTTTTAATGGGATGCATCCATATTTCTCATCTTGGCCATTATTTTAATAGGATCTGAAGCTTGGTTTCTAATATGTCCCTAGCGGATTGGTTTAATTGTCATGGAGCTAATAAGTGACTGAGGAAAAAAGAAACAGGAAGGCATTCCTTATTCAAGGATAGGAAAAGCACGCAATATGAAAGTCACACACGTCAGTGGACAGAAACTCAGAGACACAGCTATTCTCAAATCATGGGTGTTATGTCATGCATACCTATTAAAATGACAGCCTGTGCTATGGTGCTAAGTGTAAAATGGGCTGGAGGTGTAAGAGCCTTCTTCCTTAAAAGAAACCTGGTCAACCAGACACCAGCTTAAAGAGACAAAAATATGAGCTAATGGGACTTCATCTCCCATATCTTGTAATTTAAACTTCAGCAGCAGAATGAGCAGATTGCAGATGTGGGTGCTGGACAGCCCTTGTAATAGAAGCATACTCCACATTGTAAAAAATAGAGATAATAACAGCAGAGTATCCTGCTCTCCTTTAATAAAATTCCCCTATGTTGCTATGGGTAGGCATTTAAGTAGGTTAATTGGACACATCTTTTTTTTTTTTTTTTTTTTTTTTGAGACGGAGTCTCGCTCTGTGGCCCAGGCTGGAGTGCAGTGGCCAGATCTCAGCTCACTGCAAGCTCCGCCTCCCGGGTTTACGCCATTCTCCTGACTCAGCCTCCCGAGTAGCTGGGACTACAGGCGCCCGCCACCTCGCCCGGCTAGTTTTTTGTATTTTTTAGTAGAGACGGGGTTTCACCGTGTTAGCTAGGATGGTCTTGATCTCCTGACCTCGTGATCCGCCTGTCTCAGCCTCCCAAAGTGCTGGGATTACAGGCTTGAGCCACTGCGCCTGGCCTTTTTTTTTTTTTTTTTGAGATGAAATTTCGCTCTGTCGCCAGGCTGGAGTGCGGTAGCACAATCTCGGCTCACTGCAACCTCTGCCTCCCAGGTTCAAGCGATTCTCCTGCCTCAGCCTCCTGAGTAGCTGGGACTACAGGCACATGCCACCATGCCCAGCTAATATTTGTATTTTTAGTAGAGACGGTTTTCACCATGTTGGCCAGGATGGTCTCTATCTCTTGACCTTGTGATCCACCCGCCTCAGCCTCCGAAACTGCTGGGATTACAGGCATGAGTCACTGCGCCTGGCCAGTGAGACACATTTTAAAGAAAAATTGCCACGGAAGCAGGGGGCATTCTCTTCTTAGATTATTGAAGCAGAGGAAGTGGGGTGGCAGCACAAACAATCAGTCCTAAAGAACGAGCACTGTTTCAGGGGAGACAGAGAGTTGGATAAAAATCCAAAAGGTGTTTCTCACTGTTAGAAAGTTAAAATCAAAATACAGAAAATGAAGTGGATAGCATTTACTTTAGTATCTATGGAGAGATGCTTCCCTACTGAAACACAGGATCTTAGTTTTGGTTGAGCTGTAGTGAGACACCAAGGCCTGCAGAGGTTGCCCCTGCAGACACCCCTTTGTCCCTGGGGAGACTGGGGATGGGGGGTGACTGAGGAGGAAGGGAGGTGTCCGGCATCTGAGGGCTCTGTGCTTTTGGGGTCACCGGTCATATGTGTTAGTAATGGGACCTACCTGTCTCCCTGTTCAGGGACCTCTGAGTCAGAAGAAGCAGAGAGAAGAGGAGAGGCCGGACCTCGCAGGTGCTTGTGTTTCATCAGCATCAGATGAGCCGAAAAAGGTGCTCACTGATGAAGCGTCCCGAATTTTACAAGCGCATCTTACCTGTAATTTCACTGATGATCGGTGCCCTCAGGTAGTGAAAGTTCAAGGAAGAAACATGATTTAAAAAAAAAAGAAAGAAAGAAACTTGGGCCGGGCGCGGTGGCTTACATCTGTAATCCCAGCCCTTTAGGAGGCTGAGGCAGGGGGATCACGAGGTCAAGAGATCGAGACCATCCTGACCAACATGGTGAAAACCTATCTCTACTAAAAATACAAAAATTAGCTGGGCGCCCTGTTGCGCCCCTGTAGTCCCAGCTACTCGGGAGGCTGAGGCAGGGGAATTGCTTGAACCTAGGAGGTGGAGGTTGTAGTGAGCCGAGATCATGACACTGCACTCCAGCCTGGGCAACAGAGCAAGATTCCGTCAAAAAAAAGAGAGAAAGTTGATTTCATTTATTGATTTGAGGGGTCTTGCATCAATCACAGCTTGTGGCACCACCTTGAGCCAGAGCCACACTTTCCAGCCCAGTCTGCCTGCTCCCGCTCCTCCTGCCTGCTCATCCGCTTTCTCAGAAGCACCCAGTCATTTAGCAGGAGCAGGGGAGAGAGTCAGGGGAGAGAGGAAGTGGAGACAGGACCAGAGGGTGATGACAGCCGTGTGGACTCCGTAATAAATGTTTACCTGGAAGCTGCAGATTCTAAAATTGATACTTTATAAACATGTGAAATTATGCCAGTTTTTCACACATGTATGCAAGGTGAGCAAAGGTACTAAGAAGTGATGTGTTACAAATTATGTCCTATCCAAAGATGAAAGAAGGAAGGAAAGGAGGGAGGGTGAGATGGAAGGGAGGCAGGAGGGGCTTATGACTGATGTTATTGACCGTATGCTTTTCTAGTTATTCTCCATGTTTGCAATAATTTTGCCCTGGCCGTCACATCAACTTTGCATAAAAGGTACACAAAAAATACTTCAGGGTGAATCGCAGTATTCATTTGAAGTGTTTTGTAGTAGTCATTCATTCGATATATTTTAATTTTTTAAAATAATATTTAATTCAATAATTTAGTTCATTTTTTAAGAGACAGGGTCTCACTCTGTCTCCCAGGCTGGAGCACAGTGGCACAATCACAGCTCATTGCAGCTTCAAACTCCTAGGCTTACTGGGTCCTGCCACCTCAGCCTCCTGAGTAGCTGGGACTATAGTCATGCACCACTGTGCCTGGCTATTTTTTCTATTTTTTTGCAGAAATGGCATCTTGCTATGTTGCCCAGGCTGGTCTCGAACTTCTGGGCTCAAACAATCCTCCTGCCTCAGTCCCCACAAAGTGCTGGGATTACCAAGGTGTGTAATATACTTTGGGTTCTGGTCGGGATAGGCAGTGGGTCCAGGTGCTCTGCCCTGAGGACATGACCAGTCAACTGAGGCCGAGATGAGGAGCGAGAGGAAGCCACAGGACGGCAGGAGGCTGGTGGGGAGAGAGCTCAGGCGGAGGAAACAGCATGTCGAGTGAACCACATCAAGAAGCATCAGAGACTTCCCTCTTAGAGCTTGGGTTTTCTTTGGTTTCTGACCTGCCATCAAAAGGCTGCACTTCACATGGTGCTGGCACTATTTGTAGCATGTTTGGAGAAAATAAGTGCCTGTGGAGCCAGGGAGTGTTCGGTGATGACTCGTAAAGCTCACTCTGTAAATTCAGCGGAGTATTTAACTCAGGGACACTTTCTTGTTTTTCATTAGTGGCTCCATTGAGCTTTCTGAGAAACAGAAAGAAAGAGGAAAATAAAGGCACACAGATGTTTATTTTTGAAAATATGAGACAGCATTTATACCCCAAGGTCAGTGCCCAGCCAGTTGAATATTTCAGGGATTGCATTATTTCATTCTAATGTAGATGCTTTTTCCTGAAAAGATGTTAAGTTTCCCAAAGTACAGAGCTTTGTCAAGATATTTAAATTAGCAATTAAATAATCAGTTAAAATAGCATGCTATTCCTTAAATCGAGTACATTTCTGCCATTATTTAATTTTTTGAGGTTTCTGCATTGAAAGGAGTAGTTACTGCCTTACAATTCAGTGTTTAGAAGTCAGTGCTAATTCCAAGTTTCTGACTAGGCAGGTGTCCTAGGCTCTTCCAGCCAATCTGGAGTGTGGCTTATGAAGCCTAATTATTCTCTAGACTTTTCATTAAATAATGTGAACACACTTACCTGTGGACTATAAGCTTTGCTACATTGTATATGGAAAGATGAAGATTTCAGACAGGCTTGGTTCTAGGAGCACGGGATGGTGGCCATACTTTGGACTGTGTGGAAGTTCTTTCCCCGTAGTTTACACAGCGGGTAGAGGTTATTCAGCTGTCCCACAGCGGCTTCCTCGGTCTCTTCCTTGGCCTCTATAGAAATGTACCCGTACAGTGGAAGGTCAGCTTCACAGTGAGTCTTTTTCAAGCCCATCTTTTACCCCTCTGGAGGTCACACTGACCTTGAGGAACCGCAGTTCTCTGTTTCCACAGGTTTGTTTTCTTCCTTCGAGGCAGCAGCACCCTCTACCCTGCCTGCTGCGGGCACATCAAAGACGATGGAGTTGTGTACACAGCAGTCTTGAGGTGACTGTGGCTGGTATTAAACTAGGAGATGGATTTGAATCTCATCTCCTCTTCTTGTCAAATATGAGTCTTTGGGCAAATCACGTAACAATTTCCGGATCTGTAAACTGAGGATGGTACTAGTTCCGGTGTTGTGCTGCAGCGTGACATGCGTGCTTCTCTCCCGACTTTGAGTTCAGTGAGTCCTGTGGGAGCCTGAGATCTGCCATGGTGGGAGTGTTGACACCACCAGTCAATACTACAAAGCAGGTGCTTTTTGCAAGGCCAGGTGGAGGGCCTGGGTGGGCGGGGCAAGAGGGCAGGGCCCTTTGTACCTTTATCAGCACCCCGCTGAGTAGTTCATACCTGGTAGGGTCTTGGGGAGATAATTAAGGAGATACCTGGGGTGTGCTTAACATGGGGGGAAAGTCCACAGTAAGGGCTCACTTCCTTTATTATTCTCCTCTTTCATTTCCTCTTTTATTCCAACACGAGTCTTCATTAGGCTTTCCAAACTTTTGACCTGCTTTGATGTCTTGGTTGTTTGAAGGCATCTGTTACTTTAATGTAATTTTAACACTAGAGGACAGCGTGTAGATCACCTAGACAAGTTGTTGATTTTCTGAAGAAGAAATTGTAGCACAGAGAGATTGAGTAATGAATCCAAGCTTGCACAGCTATTCCTAGGTCAAGAAGAGGAGGTCAGTCCGAGCTAAAGCATACAACTTCCAGTTCAGCAATGTTTTCACCCCCACACACCACACCACCCACCAATCCTGCTGTAATTACAGCACAAAAAATCACAATATTTACAGAAATATAAGTAAATGAAAAAAGCTACCAATTTACTCCCCAATATAAAACGTTTTACTTGCGATCGACAGTGGCATAAATTTTATGTTCTGTATTTTTCTACTTAATATCATATCTTGATTTAAATGGATTTAACTATTAATGGAGAAATGTTTCACTTTCAGAAGGAGTTCTCATTTGAAGATAAAGAACAGCTCACTAACCACAAAAGAGGAATTGACGCTAAGATTTTAGTTGTACTTCCTAAAGGTAAGGCCATTCCTAAGTGACTAACCATGTCTGGGTAGATGCATATTGTGTTGTCTGAATTTCCTTGAGCGGAACTCTCTTCCTCACCTCCAGCTTACAGTCTCCGTTGCGGCCCTTCCTGCTTCCTCCAATAATTAGCTTCAATTCCCTTCCGTCTCTCTCTATGTATTTTTAATCCTCACCTTTCTTCCCCTCCTTGCCCTTTAATTTTAAGCCTCCTGAGGTTTTGCCAGAGGCTGGGTGTGGTGGGTGAGAAAGGGAACATAACATCGACCTTCCCTCATCTCTTTTCTCCATTTAACCTTCTCCAAGGGCAGTGAGTTCTGACCATATCCCCATCTCTTCTCTGTCCATCCACTCCTGCTGCCTCCGGAGGCTGCCCCAGGCCTCCTGATGCTTCCTAGAGTTAGGGCTTTTACATTTAACATCTTGTAGCTTCCTGCTGGGCTGAGAACAGCCCGTACAGACTATATATCATGACCAACTTCCCCAAGCAGGCACTCACACATGTTTGGTGAATTACTATTTCCACTGGTCAAGGCGCACATGCAGTAAAATGTCTGCACCACTATAAACCAATTCCCCCTAGTTTTCCCTGTGAAATGATGGAAACATCGCCTGGTCTTTGTAACTGTAACACCAGCACAGGGAATGATCATTGGTCCCGGCTCACTTCATCCCAACTGAGCTGTGGAGACCTTCCAGGGGAAGAAACAGATTTGATGGAAGGGCAGATTGTTTTCTACTCTGAAAGAAAAAGCAAAAGTCATGTCCCAAAGAAATTAAACCAAACAACATATTCTTTTAATAGAAAGTAAATCCAGTAAGAAAGGCCCGCTGCCGAATTGGAATACATCTGAGGAATGGAACGGATGATTGGCCAAGACATAGTCTGATGAGGGTGGATGTCTGAAAGACTCTGGGGATTTGGCCTGGTGAAGAAAACCCAGACAGGGACATGTGGCAATTCTCAAGAACTGACAACACTGTCAGCTGGAATATAGGTTTATTCTATGTTGCTCCAGAGGCCAAAAGTAAGAATAATGTATAGAATTACAAGGAGGCAGATGAGATTTCATATCAAAAAGAAAATTAGGCCAGGCACGGTGACTCACATCTGTAATACCAACACTTTGGGAGGCCGAGGCGGATGGATCATGAGGTCAGGAGTTCAAGACCAGCCTGGCCAAGATGGTGAAACCCTGTCTCTACTAAAAATACAAAAATTAGCCAAGCATGGTGGCGGGCACCTGTAATCCCAGTTACTTAGGAGGCTGAGGCAGAGAATTGCTTGAACCTGGGAGGCGGAGGTTGCAGTGAGCTGAAATCGTGCCATTGCACTCCAGCCTGGGTGACAGAACGAGACTCCATCAAAAGCAAAAGAAAAAGAAAAGAAAAGAAATTTAATAGTTCATGGTACCTGGAAATGAGGTGGTCCACACTGTGCTCGCATCAGCTCTCCCCCAGAAGATTTTTAGGCAAGTCAGTGTCCTCGTATCCAGGTAGGACAGGTGCAGATGGGGCACGGAACGGCTGTGAAGTGGAATGATTCTGTCAATGCCTAGGACTCTCTGTGAAAGACAAAAAACCAAGTTTACTTCTTTTTATTTTAATTTATTTATTTTGAGACAGAGTATCTCTCTGTCACCCAGGCTGGAGTACAGTGGCATAATCTCGGCTCACTGCAACCTCTGCCTCTCAGGTTCAAGCGATTCTCCTGCCTCAACCTCCCAAGTAGCGGGGACTATAGGCATGTGCCATCACAACTGGCTAATTTTTGTAGTTTTAGTAGAGACGGGGGTTTCACCATGTTGCCCAGGCTGGTCTTGAACTCCTGGCCTCAAGTGATCTGCCCGCCTCAGCCTCCCAAAGTGCTGGCATTATAGGTGTGAGCCACAACGCCTGGCCTTAAGTGTTTAAACCTATTCAGGTGATCAAAACAAGGTGTAAGAATGAACAAATCAGTATAAGCATTAGCTGAGAAGAGTTGATTAGGCAAAGTTCTACATAGCAGAGGTTGTTTCCACCAGTCAGAAGGATCCCTCTTTCCCCTTCTCTATCCCAATTCCTTTATTTGAAGCATAATACCACAGGCAATATTATGAGCAGAAAAATAAAAAACAGTATGATATGCTAGGTTCCTTAAGGTTCAACAAATGGTACCTTCATCTATAATAAACTTTTAGAACACCTAAGCTTATTAACCAGTTGTATTCTAAAATTTATCATAAATGGTTATTAAAATATAATTTTTATAAATCAAAGATGATTTCATGTCTTCAACCAGATTGATATTTCTAAATTAACAAGGTCCTTTAAATCTTTAAAACATGCTTTAAAAATGCCAGTGCCCCGTGTTCTCTGAATTTCACCTAAATTCTCTACAGTCTTATTTCATGTCTTTTTTATGAGAAAAAAAAAAAAAAAAGGCAGATTTGGAAAGACCAGCACTCTCTTTGTTTCTCTGTCTCAACAGATATGTTAGTAATGTTGTCTGTCAGCCTTTAGCAACGTATGTGAAAAAAGGATTTAGCTATAATTTTGTTTTAATGGCATCAAGTTTTATGTTACAAGTGTATAGAAGTCTCTTTGTGTTCATTTCAAGAGGGATTTCCCCTGTGAAATTGAGCATTAAAGTGGTTGCTGCTTTTTCTCCTTGGGACTTCCCTAAGTGTGTATCACAAACAAGAAATCAAGGGATTAAAAATCCTTACCTGGCCGGACGAGGTGGCTCTCCACTGTAATCCCAGCACTTTGGGAGGCCGAGGCAGGTGGATCACCTGAGGTCAGGCTTTCAGAACCAGCCTTGCCAACATGGTGAAACCCCATTTCTACTAAAAGTACAAAAATTAGCTGGGCGTGGTGGCAGGTGCCTGTAATTCCAGCTACTCAGTAGGCTGAAGCAGGAGAATCACTTGAACCCAAGAGGTGGAGGTTGCAATAAGCCAAGATTGCACCACTGCACTCCAGCCTGGGCAACAAGAGCAAGAGTCCATCTCAAAAAAAAAAAAAAAACCTTACTTATGTAACATTTATAATATTAAAATAGATTTTCCATTGAGGAATTATGAAACGGGCCAAATGTTACTCTACTTTCTTTAGCAGCTTTATTAGGAAACAACACGATGGGGCGTGGTGGCTCACACCTGTAATCCCAGCACTTTGGGAGGCCGAGGCAGGTGGATCATCTGAGGTCAGGAGTTTGAGACCAGCCTGGCCAACATGGTGAAACCTCACCTCTACTAAAAGTACAAAACTTAGCCAGGTGTGGTGGCAGGCACCTGTAATCCCAGCTTCTCAAGAGGCTGAGATGGGAGAATTGCTTGAACCCGGGAGGCGGAGATTGCAGTGAGCCAAGATCGTGCCATTGCGCTCCAGCCGGGTAACAAAAGCAAAACTCCGTCTCAAAAAAAAAAAAAAAAAAAACACACACACACACATTCCATGCAGTCCTATCATTTAAAGTATGCGATTCGGTCAGTTTTAGCAATTCACAGAGTTCTGCCTCCATCGGCACAGCCAGTTTTAGAACATTTTCATGACTCCGAAAAGAAATGCTACATCCTTTAGCCGTCACCCCTCCCCCTTATTCCTCTAGTTTGTAATTGCTTGGTTTATGAGCTGCTTGTCTTTATATTAGTGGCTGCCATCCAAGAGTAAAAGTTAAAGGGCTTTACTCCTGTGGGAAGTAAGATCAGAATATTCCCGATCTGGCCTGGGCTCTTGGGCTGTCGCGTGAAGGAGGAGAGAAGTGTTCTTGGCAGTACCCCTGCCACTTATATTTCTTTGGAAGGTTCTACTGTGCTCAAGTTTGGAGGACTGAACTCAACAATGTCTTAGCCAGAAACTTCTGTTTCTTAGAGCTAATGGAAGAAACTATGTTTCCCAGGAAAAGCACCCCACAGACAAAATCGTCCAGCATATTGGTGTTATATAGTCTTATTGAAAAGCATATTAGGTAGTTAAATAACTTATGAAGTATTATAGCTCTGCTGTCAAATTTCCTTAAATCGCCTTACTTGAAAACTAACCTCTGGCTCCCATTAGAAATAACTAAAGAAATAGACTCATAGAGTCCGTATTGCCACAGTAGCACCACTCCGAATTACTCAAAGAAGAGTAACAGACCAACATAGCAGGTAAAACAAGGGACAGGCGGATATGTTTAGAAGCCCTAATGTATTTGAAAGCAAAGTAGATGTCTTATTATAATGGAAATTAGACCATTGATGCTTATTGATATCTGGATTAAATAATAACTACTATTACTAAACATGAACCATATATGAATTATAATTATGACACAGCATATAATCAATTGAATTACAGCTGGTGAACCTAATTTTAAAAAGCATTCTTATTCTTTTTTGTTAGAAAATACACACTGAAGAATTTAGAGATAAAAGGGTCTCATGCTGCAATTGACTCAAATGGTTCAGAAAAAATATTATGTAAACATGTATGTGTATGTATGTACATACATATGTACATATAAATACACTTATGGAGAGGGAAAAAAGAATAAAAATAAGCCAAAGTAGTAAAATGCTAACATATTATGAAGGATATCTTTTACATTGCCTGTAAGTCTGAAATTACATAACATTTTTTTAAAGTTTTCAAACAGAGACCTTCAGGATGATCAATCACAAAGATAACTTTGGGCTGGGCATTGTGGCTCACGCCTGTAATCCTAGCACTTTGGGAGGTTAAGGCGGGTGGATCACCTGAGGCCAGGAGTTCAAGACCAGCCTGACCAATGTGATGAAACCCCATCTCTACTAAAAATACAAAAAATTAGCTGGGCATGGTGGTAGGTGCCTGTAATCCCAGGTATTTGGGAGATTGAAGCAGGGGAATCGTTTGAACCCAGGAAGGGGAGGTTGCAGAGAACCGAGATTGCGCCATTGCACTCCAGCCTGGGCAACAAGAACGAAACTCTGTCTCAAATAAATAAATAAATAAATAAATAAATAAATAAATAAATAAGATAACTTTGGTAGAACTGTAGGTAGTCTGTAAAGAAAGCAACAAAGTTACAACATAGATTTCTACAGCAAGAGGGACTTCCATCCATGATGTTTTTAGCATTAGTTTTATGCTAATAATAATATAAAACCATGTGTTATAATATTAATAATAAACACGGTTTTATATTAGTAATAATATAAAACAAACATGGTTTTATATTATTAGTAATAATATAAAACAAACATGGTTTTATATTATTAGTAATAATATAAAACAAACATATAATATAATACATGTTAATTACACATTAATTATATTACATGTTTGCATAGACTTGGGGAAAAGAGGTGAAACTCAAAATGTCTATTACTTCTTTTCGTCTGGTACATAATTTCTTTATTATAATCCCATGTCTGTAGGAATGAGGTAAATCTTGGCAACTGAAAAAATATTTGCTAGAAAGAATGGACTGACAGCTAATTATTTGTTTGCTGGAAATTTGTTTGCAGGAAGAATTTTTATTTTCCTAAAAAAATCGCTATAGATTTCCACTAAGAATTAATAAGCTCACCAATACATTTAAAGGACAGTTTAATTTATGAGCTCATTTAATTCCTCAGGGAAGGCCAGGCACAGTGGCTCATGCCTGTAATCCCAGCACTTTGGGGGGCTGAGGTGGGTGGATCACGAGGTCAGGAGATCGAGACCATCCTGGCTAACACGGTGAAACCCCGTCTCTAAAAAAAATATAAAAATTAGCCGGGCACCTGTAGTCCCAGTTACTTGGGAGGCTGAGGCAGGAGAATGGTGTGAACTCGGGAGGCAGAGCTTGCAGTGAGCTGAGATCGTGCCACTGCACTCCAGCCTGGGCAACAGAGCAAGACTCCATCTCAAAAAAAAAAAAAAAATTCCTCAGTGAATGATCAGAGAGGACCGTAAGGTGTCCCTTCAAGTACCCACTATGTTGATGGATTCTAACTTCCAGGAGCAATAGGCTTGGCATAGCTTTGCGTTGAATCTGGGCTTGACTGAAAAGAGTTCAGTGCTGGGCTAGTGGCGTCTGTGCTGTGTAACCTAGGGCCTGGGTGTCTAAGGCACAGGCTGTGTATTTGAAATTCTAGTACTGGGGCATCAGTGATTCTCAATGGTTCTCAATCTAGGATAGCCCCTAAGGGGCTTTAGAAGGACATTTTTTAGGACATTTTTGTGTTGCAACAATTGGGGGTGATTTAGCTTTTAGTAGGAGAGCCTGGGACATTCAACATCCTGAAGTACAGAGCTCGCAGCAAAGCCACTTCCCACTTAGAAGCTGTTAGTGCTCCCATAGTGATCTGCGAGTTCTCTGGAGCCAGCCTCCTGAGCCCATGACCCTGATGAGGTCCATCTGTGTGTCTGCTAGATCCTGTCCTGAGAACTTCTCGTCTTATGCCCAGAAGTGAATGACTATCAGAGGGCAGTGCTCACTGGTGGGCTGCTTAGCCTGTTTTGTCTAGAAGAGGACAAAGATCTCCATGGGCAATAGGATGACTCAGCCTGTCCCCTGTCCTTCTCTTGGTTCTTGCTACTCCTGGCTGAGGCTCAGCTTCTGTGATGAACTGCATCCTGGCTTCCTTCTCATGTTGTCTTTGTCCTTACGGAATACTGAAACAGGGCAGCAAGGGCGGCGGGAAAGTCTACCTTTCCTGTGGGCAGGCGACTTGCACAGTCTCCCGATTAGCTGATCTTTCCTTCTGGAATACAGGCAATAGAGAATGGCAGGAAGCATCCCAGAAGGAAAGATCAACTAATGATCTTGGCACTCAACTACTGATTATGACACTGTATGTGTGTGTTAATGGTTTTGATCCTTACCCAGATGAAATAGTGTGGGGGGTGGGGAAAGGGAACTATCAGGCTGTGCCTGCAGTCTCAGCACTTTCGGAGGCCGAGGCCAGGGGATCGCTTGAGCCCAGGAGTCCAAAACCAGCCTGGGCAACATGGTGAAACCCCTGTCTCTACAAAAATACAAAAATCTAGCCGGGCGTGGTGGTGTGTGCCTGTAGTCCCAGTTAACATGTGAGGATGAGGTGGGAGGATCACTTGAGCCTGGTAGGTTGAGGCTGCAGTGAGCTGTGATCACACCACTGCACTCCAGCCTGTGTGACAGAGACCCTGTTGATGGTGACAGGAGACAGACACATTCCTAGGCAGACAGGGACAGGTCCCTGGTGAAACCCAACCTTCAATCCAAAGAGAGCCTAAAGCCCAAAAACCAAGCTCCTAGTTCCAGATAGAGCCCATAACCAGCATGAGAACTTCTATCATCATCTTACCCTGTCTCTCTCTATTGGTTCCTTCTCAATGATACCATTTTTTTTTTTTTTTTTTTTTTTTTTTTTTTTCTGAGATGGAATCTCGCTTTGTCGCCGGGCTAGAGTGCAGTGGCATGATCTTGGCTCACTGCAACCTCCGCTTCCCAGGTTTAAGTGATTCTCCAGCCTCAGCCTCCCGAGTAGCTGGGACTACAGGCACAAGCCACCACGCCCAGCTAATTTTTGTATTTTTAGTAGAGACAGGGTTTTACTGTGTTGGTCAGGATGGTCTCGATTTCTTGGCCTCGTGATCTGCCTGCCTCAGCCTCCCAAAGTGGATGATGCCTTTTAACCAGTCAAATGGTACTTTTACCAAAACCTACCTGTGGACCAGTCAGCATGAGCTACCCCATTCTAAGCCCATAAAAGCCTCCAACCTCAGCCTCACAGAGGGCTACCTGCTCATGGGCTCCTCTTGCAGCTGAGTGCTGCCCACTCCAGGGTCCCCTCTCCACTGAGAGCTTTCTTTCTGTCACTCAATAAAATTCTTCTCTGCCCTACTCACTCTCCAGCGCTGCCCATCTTATTCTTCTTGGTCACAGGACAAGAACCCGGAACTCACCAAGCTGTGGGCAGCGGGTAGATATGAGCTGTAAGTGTCCCTGCTTGCCAAGCTGTGGGCAACAGGAGTGAAAGAGCTGTAGAATGCCCCTGCTCCCTGAACTGTGGGAGTGAAAAAAAGCCGCTGAGTGTCACACCCTTTTGCTCGCCAAGCTGCAAGCAGCTGGAATAAAAGGGCTTATGGCAAAGCACCCACTCACTGAGCTTCGGGAGTGAAGAGCTGCATTTCTTGGGAGTTGAGATGTTGGGACTCCCCAGTCAAGAGCTGCAACATCCCTTGGAGCTCCATGGTTGCTGGCATCTCCAAGTTTTTTGGTGCCACTGTGTTCCCCTTGTCTAGACGATGGCACCCAACACAGAAGCTGCTTGTTGCACACCTGGTCCAGCTGTGGACTGAGGGTGGAGCCTTAGCAGGCATAGGATCTGGGTTGGGAGAACCACAGAGTACAGCCTGCTGGCCGAGTGGGCAGAGTGAGCCTGTAGGCCCAAGCAAGGCCCTGGACACAGGTCACCACAACTGCAGAGATTTCTGGCTGGCGAAGTGGCACCGAGGGACTCCTGTAACACTGTAACGCTCCCTCCCAAGCAAGCAGGGAGAAAAAAGCCGCTGTGCACTGTTTCCTCCTGCTCACCGAACTACAAAAGCCGTAACACTGTAAAAAAAAAAAAAAAAAAAAAAAAAAAAAAAAAAAAAGAAAAGGAAATGAAGGAAATGTGATAATGCTACTTAGGACCCTACTAACATTTTCTATTTCTCAATTAGGGTTTGAGGCATGGGTTCAAGTCGTACCTTTTAGGCGCCCCTGGAATTTGGTTTCGATAGCTTCTTGAGTGGTCTTTTGAAAAATTTGGCTCCACTCTCCTCTTTGGGGTTTAAATAACTGATTAAAATGCTTCGCTTTTTGTCATCTTTGAAAATATTTTCAAAATATGTCCTACCAACCATTAAAGTTTTATCACCATAATCTCACTAGGGCTAATTTGTTAATGGGGAAGCTGTTGTTATTGGCCAAGCCTCCTCTCCCCAGGCTGCATGGCAGGGTGCCCCATTCTCACTATACCCCTGTCTTCTAAATAGCAACATAATTACCTTTATAAGACAAGCGACTCTGCTTCCAGCTACTCTGATTCCTGCAGAGACCAACTGAGAGACTTTTTTGAAGTCACAGAGACACTTTGTCTTTTTGAAGCCAGCTACCCTAACAAAAGCCAATTCAACTAGTTTTAAGGTGCCTATCACATAAAAATAAATGAAGAAAAACAAGGCT
Organism: Rhinopithecus roxellana; assembly: GCF_007565055.1. Classification (NCBI taxonomy): domain Eukaryota; kingdom Metazoa; phylum Chordata; class Mammalia; order Primates; family Cercopithecidae; genus Rhinopithecus; species Rhinopithecus roxellana. Next base: position 94,852,711 of record NC_044559.1, on the reverse strand, counting down.
TACATCTCTGAACACAGTCAAAGGACAATACAAGGCTGGACGCGGTGGCTTATGTCTGTAATCCCAGCACTTTGGGAGGCCAAGGCAGGCAGACCACCTGAGGTCAGGAGTTTGAGACCAGCCTGGCCAATATGGCAAAATCCCATCTCTATTAAAAATACGAAAATTAGCTGGGCATGGTGGTGGGCACCTGTAATCCCAGCTACTCGAGGGGCTGAGGCAGGAGAATCGTTTGAACCTGGGAGGCACAGGTTGCAGTGAGCCGAGACCAGGCCACTGCACTCCAGCCTGGGCAACAAAGTGAGACTCTGTCTTAAAACAAAAAAAAAAAAAAGGGCAATATAAAAGCTATGTGTGTGTGTGCATGTGTGTGCGTGTGTGTGCGTGTGTGTGTAGTTTTGACTCCTAAAAATTACCTCTTTGAGAGAAGAAAACGGAAATTGAAGCAGTCGAAAATCAAATTCCTTTGAGTTTCTCCTGTGACTCAACCTTTCAAAACTTCTCATCGGCCCTGGCCCCAGGCTGTCCGGCCACCTCCCTTTCTTTCTCCCATCCCTTCCTGAGTCCTTCATAAGAGCCTCTATGAATTTAAGCGATTGAGGAGCAGGCAAGAAGAGAGAACTGTGGCCATTTCTCCAAAGAAACAGTTGTCTATCATCTCAGTAATATGCTGGTAGTCAGTGTCATGTGAGAACCTCCCAACCTCAGCACAGCGTTTGTTCTGTTTCTCCAATGCTGCCTGAAGCACTGGGATCATTACCTTACCCATCATCCACCTAAATTATAGCAAGGAAACCACTGTTAACATTTCCTTCCAGCAAAAGCCTGTGCAGGGAGGCGGAGGACCTGTGTTCATCTAAACCGTAGCTAATTGAAGCGGCCACTTGAGGCACTGTGGGAAACAATCAGATAGTTACAGCCATTGACAGATTCCATGAGAGGGAGGAGGAGGAGCGGCTCTGAGTTCATGCTTGTAGCTTGCCGATGGCCCTGTGGGTTCACACTCCTAGTCTACACTTCTGTAAATGATTTCCATAATAGAAGCTTAGAATACTTTGTTAAATCAAACAAAAGTGAGTAACAGTTATAGAGATTTCTGCCTAAATACTTTCCTAGAGAGACCTTGCTCGTCAGGTCTCCCTGGATTCCCCTAGATGAAACAGAACCTTCTCCCTTACCCTGTATGATTTTAGTTCCTTGCCAACCTATATATGTGACATTTACATGAGTCACCTATATAGGTGTTGCAATGTGTATACAACAAAACATTCTATTTAAATTATTTTAATGTATGCAATTTTAAATATATTACATATTTATTTCATATTAAACAATAGTTTGAGGATCTGACTTAAAACATGTCTTAGTTTTGCCTTGATAACTCAGTCAATGAGTATCAAATACTCAACTTGATCTTAGGGAGGATGATGCATCTGTGTGTGTGTGTGTGTGTGTGTGAACTCTTCTTCATTTGGCAACTGCCTTCCCTCCTGAAAAACAGTCTCCAAGAAAGCAGGAACTTGGTCAGTTTTGCATATCACTGTTACATAGGAACCAAGAACTGAAATTTGCAGTTCAATAAAGATGTTGCATGAGTGAATAAAATGAGCATATAACTACTAATACTATATCTTGTTTGGTTTTGTTTCAGTTGTGAATTAAGAAAAATTTTTGAACCAAAGAGAAAATAATTTTTTGAAATAAGAAGTTAAGATTTTTTTTTTTTTTGAGATGGAGTTTTCTGTAGCCCAGGCTGGAGTGCAATGGTGCCATCTTGGCTCACTGCAACCTTCACCTCCCAGGTTCAGGTGATTCTCCTGCCTCAGCCTTCCAAGTAGCTGGGATTATAGGCACGCACCACCATGCCTGGCTAATTTTTGTATTTTTAGTAGAGATGGGGTTTCACCATGTTGGCCAGGCTGGTCTCGAACTCCTGACCTCAGGTGATCCACCTGCCTCGGCCTCCCAAAGTGCTGGAATTACAGGTGTGAGCCACCGCACCCAGGTGAAGAAGGTAAGATCTTTATAGTACGGAGTTATTAGAAGAGCTTGGCAAAGCAGTATCCCATTTTCCTTTAGACTTGACCGTTGTTGCTCACTCCGCCACTTGTGTATCTCACAGAAAAGAAAGAATTGCCAGGGGCCTGGAAGGGATTGAAAATTACACCCAGCCCATCCTCTTGCAGAGCTGCACAGGGTTGGTGACTCACCGCCTGCTGGAGGAAGACACCCCTCAATACATGCGAGCCAGCGACCCTGCCAGCCCCCACATCGGTGAGCGTGGAGCTGGGTGGCCCATTTTCCAGCAGGCTGCCTGGCTGGTTATACGTCGCCTTTTCTACCCAGTGGTATCAGAACATGAGATATTCCACAGAAGTAAATTGTGTGGATATAATTTTTTTTTAAGACAAGGTTTCACTCTGTCACAGAGGCTGGAATGCAGTGCCACAATCATAGCTCACTGCAGCCTTGACACTTGGGCTCAAGCTCCAGGGTTCTCCCACTCCAGCCTCCTGAGTAGCTGGGACTACAGGTGTGCATCACCATGCCTGGCTAATTTTTTTAACTTTTTTTGTAGAAGTAGAGTCTCACTATGTTGCACAGGCTGGTCTTGAACTCCTGGCTTTAAGTGAGCCTCCCACCTTGGCCTTCCGAAGTGCTGGGAATACAGGTGCAAGTCACTGCACCTGCCCTAATTTTTTTATTAAATGTATTTGGTTTTTGTTTATTTATTATTACTATTATTTTAGAGACAGAGTGTCACTCTGTCACCTAGGCTGGAGTGCAGCGGCCTGATCACAGCTCACCGAAGCCTCAACCTCCCAGGCTCAAATGATCCTCCCACCTCAGTCTCCTGAGTACTTGGACTACCAGCGTATGCCACCATGCCCAACTATTAAAAGTATTTGTTAAAAACAGCAACAACATGTATGTCCTCTCTGCCCCGCCTCACAGATATGGCCTTCCATATCACAGCAGTATGAAATGATTCCTCTCGGCACATTGTTGGGTAACTGAGGGCCAGTCATTTTCCTCCCTTGACTGGGGCCCTCAAAGGCAGTAACTTTTTCTGCACCCTCAGGGCCCAGCATAGGATCCGTGCTCTGCAACAGGGGCCTCTCAAGGTTCTTAGCCAGCACAGGGAGCAGCTGCTCTCAGCAGGGAGCATTAGAGGCAAAGCTGCACCTTGAATGGTTATGGTTCTTACTCTGGATATGCAACAAAACATTCTATTTAAGTTATTTAATGTAGGTAATTTTAAATAAATTGTGTACTTCTTTCATCTTAAACAGTATGTTGAGGGCGCATGACTCAGCTTTTCCCTAATCACTCAGTCACTGTTGTCATCAAATATTCAAGTTGACCTTAGGAGAGGAGGATGCACACAGGGCTGCTCTTCCCACCACAGTCCCTGGCTCTGAGGCGCTGTTGCTGCTGCTTGTTATTTTTTATTTTATTTATTTATTTATCTTTGAGATGGAGCCTCACTCCTGTTGCCCCGGCTGGAGTTTGCAATGGTGCAATCTCAGCTCACTGGAACCTCCACCTTCTGAGTTTAAGCAGTTCTCCTGCCTCAGCCTCCCAAATACCTGGGATTACAGGCACCCACCACCATGCCTGGCTAATTATTTTTTGTATTTTAGTAGAGACGGGATTTCACTATGTTGACCAGGCTGGTCTCAAACTCCTGACCTCAGGTGATCTGACCGCCTCAGCCTCCCAAAGTGCTGGGATTACAGGTGTGAACCACCATGCCTGGCCGTTCTGCTGCTTTTTATAGCCACTGTTTTCTAGTTTCTTCTTCAGAGAGAGCTGTTGATCTCACTTCATGATGATATCAGTTTGTTTGTCTCTATAGTTTCTAATTTTCTGTGGTCAGAAAACTAGAGATCTAAATATATATGTATATATGGCTGGGCGTAGTGGCTCATGCCTGTAATCCCAGCACTTTGGGAGGCCGAAGCAGGAGGATAGCTTGACCGAAGGAGTACAAGACCTGCCTGGACAACATAGCCAGACCCCACCTCTTAAAAAAAATTGCAAGCATGAAAAATCAAGAATAGACAGATCAGAGTCCCAAAATTTGTAGCCAGAATAAACCCTACTGTATGTGAAATGTTAATCTGTGTGGCATACAATAGTTTAAGCATCACATACTAGTAAGAAAAGGAAGAATTATTTAGTGAAATAGTAATGGAAAAACAGGTTCGCCAGGGGATGGGGAGAGGCATATTCCTCTTCCCACTTCATACCAAACCCAATAGTTAGTTCTAGTTACTCATGTGATTAATGTAAAGAAATAATGGAAAAGAGAGGTGAACATTTGAATTCAGGTAAAGCACAGAAACAGCTGAAGAAATCACCAAAAGTTCAAGTCAGTTGCCTTGACTACATAAAAATCAACATCTGTACATTGTAAGGGAACCTTACAAACACATAGACTTCACAACAACATAATCCACAAGCAAGTTGGAAAATATTCGTGAAGAAGACAAAGGGCTCATATTCTTAAAAGTTTACACAAAACAGGCCGGGCACAATGGCTCATCCCTCTAATAATCCCAGCACTTGGGAGGCCGAGATGGGTGGATCACTTGAGGCCAGGAGTTTGAGACCAGCCTGGCCAACATGGTGAACCCTGTTTCCACTACAAATACAATAATTAGCCAGTCATGGTGGTGGCACACCTGTAATCCCAGCTACTCGGGAAACTGAAACACAAGAATTGCTTGAACCCGAGAAATGGAAGTTGCAGTGAGCCGAGATCATGCCACTGCCACTCCAGCCTGCGTGACAGAGTGAGACTGTGTGTGGCATGTGATAGTTTAAGCATCACACACTAATGAGAAAAGGAAGAATTATTTAATGAAATAGTAGTGGAAAAACAGGTTCGCCAAGGGATGGGGAGAGGCATATTCCTCTTCCCACTTCATACCAAACCCAATAGTTAGTTCTAGTTACTCATGTGATTAATGGAAAGTAAATAATGGAAAAGCGAGGTGAACATTTAATTCAGGGAAAGCACAGAAACAGCAAAAAAGAAAAAAAGTTTACACAAAACAATTTTAAAAACCCACTATGAATCAATAGGACACTGTACAATAAGCATAAGCGGGTATTCCAGAGAAGAAATAGAAAATACAAATAGCTGATACACAAATGAATAAATGCATATCTTCTCTTTTTCTAGTAATGAAGGACTTAAAAAACACTCTGTGTTTACGAGGAAGTATATATCGCAGATGCAAGCGTAAATTGATGCAGACTTTATGGAAATTAATTTGACACTCTAGTAAGTCTTAAAATGATGTACCCTTTGATAAAGCCATTCTACTTTTATGAGTCTATTGTGAGAGAAATCAGAATATCAAACTGATTCGAAGTTAGAAACAACTTAGATACCCAGCAATATGGGAAGGATTCAGGTCATAATGGAATGCCCGTTAGACTGTTAAAACCCTTAAAAAACGATGTCTTCAAAATAGATTTCCAAATGTGGGAGAATTTTTATATAAAACATTAATAGCATTAAATATTTTATTTTATTATTATTTTTTGAGACAGAGTCTTGCTCAGTCACCGGGCTGGAGTGCAGTGGCATGATCTCGGCTCACTGCAACCTCTGACTCCCTAGTTCAAGTGATTCTCCTGCCTCAGCCTCCTGAATACCTGGGATTACAGGCATGCGCCACTACACCCAGCTAATTTTTTAGTAGAGACTGGGTATCACCATGTTGGCCAGGATGGTCTTGATCTCCTGACCTCATGATCCACCTGCCTTGGCCTCCCAAAGTGTTGGGATTACAGGCGTGAGCCACTGCACCTGGCCTTCATTAAATATTTTATACAGAAAAAATCAATTCTATAAAAGACTAGAATATATAAAAAGGAATATAAAAATGCCATTATTAGTGTGTAGGGTGATTATTGGTTATTTGGGTTTTTACTTTCTTTTTTTTTTTTTTTTTTTTTTTTTTTTTTTTTTTTTGAGGCGGAGTCTCGCTCTGTCGCCCGGACTGGAGTGCAGTGGCCAGATCTCAGCTCACTGCAAGCTCCGCCTCCCGGGTTTACGCCATTCTCCTGCCTCAGCCTCCCGAGTAGCTGGGACTACAGGCGCCCACCACCTCGCCCGGCTAGTTTTTTTTGTATTTTTAGTAGAGACGGGGTTTCACCGTGTTAGCCAGGATGGTCTCGATCTCCTGACCTCGTGATCCGCCCGTCTCGGCCTCCCAAAGTGCTGGGATTACAGGCTTGAGCCACCGCGCCCGGCCTAGGGTTTTTACTTTCATTTGTCTTCATGTTAGACATTTTCTTCTCTTTCATTCTTTTTTTTTCAGAAACAGGGTGTTGCTCTCTTGCCCAGGCTGGAGTGCAGTGGCAGTATCATAGCTCACGGTAGTCTTGAACTTCTGGGCTCAAGCTATCTGCCCATCTCAGCCTCCTGAGTAGCTGGGACTACAGATACATGCCATCATGCCCAGCTAATTAAAAAAAAAAAAAACTTTTTGGTAGAAAGAGGGTCTCACTATGTTAACAGCCCAGACTGGTCTCAAACTCCTGGCCTCGAGCCACCCTCCCACCTCAGTTTCCCAAAGCGCTGGGATTACAGGTGTGAGCCACCATGCCAGGCCCATATTAGACATTCCCTACATCAGGCGCGTGTGCTCTAATTAGAAACAAAGGGTAGGATGCGGTGGCTCACGCTTGTAATCCCAGCACTTTGGGAGGCTGAGGCAGGCAAATCACCTGAGGTCAGGAGTTTGAGACCAGCCTGGCCAACATGGTGAAACCTCGTCTCTACTAAAAATACAAAAAGTTACCCAGGCATTGTGGTAGGTGCTTGTAATCCTATCTACTCGGGGGAGGCAGGAGAAGGAGAATCGCTTGAACCCAGGAGGCGGAGGTTGCAGTGAGCCGAGATCAGGCCACTGCACTCCATCCTGGGTGACAGAGCAAGACTCCATCACAAAAAGAAAAAAAACAAGCCTGTAATCCCAGCACTTTGGGAGGCTGAGGTGGGTGGATCACCAGGTCAGGAGATCAAGACCATCCTGTCTAACATGGTGAAACCCCGTCTCTACTAAAAAAACAAAAAATTAGCCGGATGTGGTGACGGGCGCCTGTAGTCCCAGCTACTCGGGAGGCTGAGGCAGGAGAATGGCATGAACCCAGGAGGCGGAGCTTGCAGTAAGCCGAGATCGCGCCACTGCACTCCAGCCTGGGTGACAGAGCGAGACTCTATCTCAAAAAAAAAAAAAAAAAAAAAAAAAAAGGAAAAAAGAAAAACACTTCTGTAAAAGAAAGAAAAGCCTGGTGAATAATGATATGGGCCACGTTGTTATGGTTACTCTCAGATCCTGGGAAACCAGTATCCATCACTTGTCCATTGATAACACCTCAATTGTCTGGTGTCTTTCCCAGAGGACTCAACTCATCCTGTGGTCTCCCACATGAAATACTAAACTCTAAAAAAGGGTAAGTCAATAAGGGGAAATAATCACTGAACAAGGATGGAGGCACTCGGGAGTGAAGGGGCTGAGCTTAAGTTAAAGCCATGCCTTAGGGGGCTTGCAGAACATGCGCATAAACAGCCTTTGTAGATTTCACTGCGGATATCAGACTTCTTCAGCAGTCCAGGTAAATAATCACTTTAGGCGAACACACCTCAGTGAGAAACTGGTCCTTCACAGCATGGGCACCCCGGTGTGTGCTGTGTGCAGTAGAGAGTGTCACTCTATGTGTAAATACGTGTCTTTGCTTGAAATCTGCACCTCTCATCCATGTGACCTTCTTGTAGGCTGATCAAATGAAGGGGAGGAAACTTCTGATTCTCCTCTGGAAAAGCAAACTCCATCCAAATACTGCACAGAAACCTCTGGCGTCCACAGTGACTCACCCTATGGTTCGGGTACCATGGACACCCACAGTCTGGAGTCCAAAGCCGAAAGAATCGCAAGGTACAAAGCAGAAAGAAGGCGACAGCTGGCAGAGAAATACGGGCTGACTCTGTATCCCAAGGCCGACCCTGAGTATTTATCCCGCTATACCAAGTCCAGGAAGGAGCCTGATGCTGTCGAGAAACGAGGAGGAAAAAGTGACAAACAGGAAGAGTCAAGCAGAGAAGTGAGTTCTCCGTACCCCAGGACCGAGATGATGGGGCTCAGGACCTGTGCAGGTGAATCCAAGGACTATACTCCCATGGGGGTGACGGTGCTTCCGACCCGGAGGTGCTGCTGAACGTAGAAAACCAAAGACGAGGTCAAGAGCTGAGTGCCACCCGGCAGGCCCATGACCTGTCCCCAGCAGCAGAGAGTTCCTCGACCTTCTCTCTCCCTGGGCACAATTCCTCCTTCACTGAAGTGTCACAGTCCCCAAAGCACGTGCACAGCTCCTCCCTGCAGCAGGCGGCCTCCCAGAGCCCCTCCTACGGTGACTCGCAGCTACCCTCTGAGGCCCGACCCAGGTAAGCATCCAGCCCACGCTAACCACCCCGAACGCGGGAGAATACCTTCTTTTTGCCTCTCTGTATGATAGGGTTTGGGTATTCTTAGCATCTTGTGGAGGTCGAGGCTCATTGGAGAAATACCATGGTATATGATTCTTTTGTTGTTGTTGTTAGAGACAGGGTCCCACTGTGTTGCCCAGGCTGGAATACAGTGGTGCCATCACAGCTCACTGCAGCCTCTGACTCCTAGGCTCAAGCAATCCTCCTGCCTCAGCCTCCCAAGTAGCTGGGGCCACAGGCATGTGCCACCCCCAGCTAATTTGTATATTTTTTGTTGAGATAGGATTTTGCTATGTTGCCCAGGCTGATCTCGAATTCCTAGCCACAAGAGATTCTTCTGTTCAACCTCCCAACACACTGGAGTGACAGGCATGAGGCCACACCTGGCCTAAGATCCTTAAATTTCCACAATATCAAAACAGGTTCTGCCAAAGCTGGAAGCCTCGTGTTCTTTTGTTTGTGTGTTTCTTATGTTCTTTTTAAAAATAAACTGAACAGGTGTCATGGGGACACTTTCATGGACTCCTCACTTCAGGACCCTCTTAGTGGGTTTCTCACCCTCCTTTCATAGTTTATCTTTTCGCGGCTTTTCTGTAATTATATCAGAGACTGATGATTTTTGGTGATTGCTTTTGTTGCTGTGATTAGAATCACAAAACAGGAGCAGCACCACTAACCAGTGGAAGCATCTCAATGAAGGGCACAGGAGTATGACTGCAATATACACGGAACAGAACTAGACTGCCTAATTCTGTAAGTATATCACACACCAGGACACAGGTATGTGTGAGAACCCCGCATTTATAAAGATCAGCCATTAGAAAAACCACTGTGTGAAAGGATCCACTCAGGATAAGAGCAGCTCCCATTTGGAGAAATTGGAAAAGGTATAAAATTAGAAAGTCAGATGCCAGAAGAGACAGTATGTTTATTTCCAAATTTTAATTTTAAAAGTGTGATGACCATATTAAAATTGCAATTTACTTAACTGTCCTGCTTAAAGGTTTGGGGTAATTGTCTAGATGGACTCAAGTTCAGACAGCAATAATTTCCCAAGTGAATTAAAAAGGGATGAGAACCTAAGCTCAGGCAGATTCATTCTGAAAGAAAAAGACTTATATGTGGGCAACACTGCTATTTATTTCCCATTGGGACAGAGGGGTGCACACCTGGTCATCTCTAAGTGGCAGTAACACATGTGAAGCAGACCCTTGTGGTACTGAAATGTTTTAACGCAAAGACCTGTCACTGCATACTCAAGCATCCAGACTAAAATACTTGGAGAGATCAGCTTCCAACAGAATTAAATACCGTAGATCCCAAGGATGCATTATGAGGACCTTTGTTCAGCCTTTTGCTTTAATTACTGGAAATGTAGGGACTATGAGTTACTATCTAATATTTTGAAATGAAGGTCTTTTGTTTGGGGAATTTGCATTTCATCATAGAAACCATGTTCTTTGTTTAGTTATTCTCTACCAAAGGAAGTCCTTCATGTGTTTTGTGAGGAGGACAAAGAACCTAACAGACTCCAATTTAGAAAGATTATTGGAGATATTGGCCGGACGTGAGGGCTCACGCCTATAATCCCAACACTTTGGGAGGCCAAGGTGGGTGGATCACCTGAGGTCAGGAGTTCGAGACGAGCCTGACCAACATTATTAAACCCTGTCTCTACTAAAAATACAAAAATCAGCTGGGCGTGGTGGCATGTACCTATAATCCAAGCTACTCAGGAGGCTGAGGCAGGAGAATTGCTTGAACCTGAGAGACGAAGGTTGCAGTAAGCCGAGATCGCACCATTGCACTCTAGCCTGGGTGACAGAGC
>NC_044559.1:94713684-94842277 GCF_007565055.1 Rhinopithecus roxellana | reverse complement strand
CCTTTTTCACCATAGCCCTCAATGAGCTCCCAAATATACCTTTGCAGAATCCACGACAACAGTGTTAGCAAACTGTTCCAAGAAGGGAAGGGTGGAACTCTGTGTGATGAAGCCACACATCAGAAAGGAATCTCTCAGAAATCTTCACTCTAGTTATTAGTTGAGGATATTTCCTTTTTCACCATGGGCCCCTATGGGCTCCCAAATATCACTTTACAGATTCCACGAAAAGAGTGTTAGCAAACTGCTTCCTGAAGTCTAAATTATAAGTCTGTGAGATGAACTCAGAGATCAGAAAGACGTTTCTCAGAAAGCTTCTTTCACGTTTGAACGGATGAAATTACCTTTATCAGCGTAGGCCTCAATGCGATCCAAAGAAGCCATTCTCAGAGTCCTCAAAGACAATGTTAATTGTCTGCTCCACGAAACATAAGTGTAATACTGTGAGATGAATTCACACATCACCAAGAAGTTTCTACGAAAGCTTCTAGTTTTCATCTGTGGATATTTCCTTTGTCACCGTAAGGTTCATTGCGCTATGAAATATCTAATTGCAGATTTCCAGAAAACTGTGTTAACAAACTGATCACTGAGGAGAAACGTGTAACTCTGTGAGTTGCATTCACACATGGCAATGCAGTTTCTCAGAAAGCTTCTCTTTAGTTATTATGTGAGGATAGTTCCTTTTTCACCATAGCACTCAATGAGCTCCCAAATATACCTTTGCAGAATCCACGACAACACTGTTAGCAAACTGTTCCAAGAAGGGAAGGGTGGAACTCTGTGTGAGGAAGCCACACATCAGAAAGCAATCTCTCAGAAAGCTTCTCTGTAGTTATTATCTGAGATTATATCCATTTTCACCTTGGGCAACTATGAGCTTCCAAATCTCACTTTGCAGATTCCACGAAAAGAGTGTTAGCAAACTCCTTCCAGAGAGCTAGGCTGTAAATCTGTGAGGGAATTCACAGATCAGAAAGAAGTTTCTCAGAAAGATTCTTTCACGTTTTGAACTGATGATATTTCCTTTATCAGCGTAGGCCTCAATGCAATCCAAAGAAGTCCTTCTCAGATTCCTCAAAAACAGTGATAATGGACTGTTGCACGAAACATATGTGCAACATCCTGAGATTTATTCACACATCAGCAAGAAGTTTCTAGGAAAGCTTCTTTTAAGTTTTCATCTGAGGATATTTCCTTTGTCACTGTAACCTTCATTGCATTCAGAATTATCCCATTGCAGATTTCCAGAAAACTGTGTTAGCACAATGAACACTGAAGAGAAAGGTGCCACTCGGTGAGTTGCATTCACACATCGCAATGCTGTTTCTCAAAGGCTTCTTTAAAGTTTTCGTCTGAGGATATTTCCTTTTTCACCAACGCCCTCAATGAGCTCCCAAATAACACTTTGCAGAACCCAACAGAACAGAGTGAGCAAACTGTTCCAAGAAGGGAAGGGTGGAACTCTGTCTGATGAAGTCACACATCAGAAAGCAACCTCTCAGAAAGCTTCTCTCTACTTATTATCTGAGGGTAATTCCTTTTTCACCATGGGCCCCTATGGCCTCCCAAATCCCACTTTGCAGATTCCACGAAAAGAGTGATAGCAAACTGCTTCCTGAGAACTAAGCTGTAACTCCGTGAGAGGAATTCACAGATCACAGAGACGTTTCTCAGAAAGCTTCTTTCACGTTTTGTACTGATGATATTTCCTTTATCGGCGTAGGCCTCAATGCGATCCAAAGAAGTCCTTCTCAGGTTCCTCAAAAACAGTGATAATGGACTGTTGCAGGAAACATAAGAGTAACACTGTGAGATGAATTCACACATCACCAAGAAGTTTCTAGGCAAGCTTCTTTCTAGTTTTCATCTCAGGATATTTCCTTTGTCATCGTAAGCTTCATTGCCTTCAGATATATCCCATTGCAGATTTCCAGAAAACTGTGTTAGCACCCTGAACACTGAAGAGAAAGGTGTAACTCTGTGAGTTGCATTCACACATCGAAATGCAGTTCCTCAGAAGGCTTCTTTCCAGTTTTCCTCTGAGGATATTTCCTTTTTCACAATAGCCCTCAATGAGCTCACAAATATCACTTTGCAGAACACAAGATAACAAAGTTAGCAAACTGTACCAAGAAGGGAAGGATGGAAGTCTGTGTGATGAAGTCACACATCAGAAAGCAATCTCTCAGAAAGCTTCTCTCTACTTATTATCTGATGATATTTCCTTTTTCAGCATAGGCCCCTATGGGCTCCCAAATCTCACTTTGCAGATTACATGAAAAGAGTGTTAGCAATCTGCTTCCTGAGAACTAAGCTGTAACTCTGTGAGAGGAATTCGCGGATCACAAAGAAGTTTCTCAGAAAGCTTTTTTCATGTTTTGAACTGATGATATTTCCTTTATCAGCGTAGGCCTCAATGCTATCCGAAGAAGTCCTCAGGTTCCTCAAAAACAGTGATAATGGACTGTTGCAGAAAGCATAAGTGTAACTCTGTGAGAGGAAATCACACATCACCAAGAAGTTTCTAGGAAAGCTTCTTTCTAATTTTCAACTGAGGATATTTCCTTCGTCACCGTAAGATTCATTGCGTTCAGAAGTATCCCACTGCAGATTTCCAGAAAACTGTGTCAGCACACTGAACACTGAAGAGAAAGGTGTAACTCTGTGGGTTGCATTCACACATCGAAACGCAGTTTCTCAGAAGGCTTCTTTCCAGTTTTCCTCTGAGGATATTTCCTTTTTCACCATGGGCCCCTATGGCCTCCCAAATCCCACTTTGCAGATTCCACGAAAAGAGTGATAGCAAACTGCTTCCTGAGAACTAAGCTGTAACCCCATGAGAGGAATTCACAGATCACAAAGAAGTTTCTCAGAAAGCTTCTTTCACGTTTTCAACTGATGATATTTTATTTCTCAGCGTAGGCCTCGATACGATCCAAATTATTCCTTCTCAGGTACCTCAAAAACAGTGATAATGGATTGTTCCAGGAAAAATAAGTGTAACTTTGTGAGATGAATTCACTCATCACCGAGAAGTTTCTAGGAGAGCTTCTTTCTAGTTTTCATCTAGGATATTTCTTTTGTCACCGTAAGCTTCATTGTGTTCAGAAATATTCCATTGCAGATTTCCAAAAAACAATGTAAGCACACTGAACAGTGAAGAGAAACGTGTAACTCTTTGAGTTGCATTCACACAGCGCAATGCAGTTTCTCAGAAGGCTTCTTTCCAGTTTTGATCTGAGGATATTTCCTTTTTCAACATGGGCCCCTATGGGCTGCCAAATCTCACTTTGCAGATTCCACGAAAAGAGGGTTTGCAACATCCTTCCTGAGAACTAAGCTGTAACTCTGTGAGAGGAATTCACAGATCATAAAGATGTTTCTCAGAAAGCTTCTTTCACGTTGTGAACTGATGATATTTCCTTTATCAGAGTAGGCCTCATTGCGATAAAAAGAATTCCTCCTCAGGTTTTCAGTAACAGTGATAATGGACTGTTGCAGGAAACATAAGTGTAGCTCCGTGAGATGAATTCACACATCACCATGAAGTTTCTAGGAAAGTTTCTTTCTAGTTTTCATCTGAGGGTATTTCCTTTGTCACCGAAAGCTTCAAGGCGTTCAGAAGTATCCCATTGCAGATTTCCAGAAAACTGTGTGAGCACACTGAACACGGAAGAGAAAGGGGTCACTCTGCGACTTGCATTCACACATCGCAATGCAGTTTCTCTAAAGGCTTCTTTCCAGTTTTCATCTGAGGATATTTCCTCTTTCAGATAGCCCTCAATGAGCTCCCAAATATCATTTTGCAGAACACAAGATAACAGAGATAGCAAAGTGTTCCAAGAAGGGAAGTGTGGAACTCAGTGTGATGAAGTCACACAACAGAAAGCAATCTCTCAGAAAGCTTCTCTCTAGTTATTATCTGAGGATATTTCCTTTTTCACCAAGGGCCCCAATGAGCTCCCAAATCTCACTTTGCAGATTCCACGAAAAGAGTGTTAGCAAACTGCTTCCTGAGAACTAAGCTGTAATTCTGTGAGAGGAAATCACAGATCAAAAAGAAGTTTCTCAGAAAGCTTCTTTCACGTTTTGAACTGAAGATATTTCCTTTAGCAGCGTAGGCCTCAATGCGGTCAAAAGAAGTCCTTCTCACGTTCCTCAAAAAAGTGATAATGGACTTTTGCAGGAAACCTAAGTGGAACTCTGTGAGATGAATTCACCCATCACGAAGAAGTTTCTATGAACGCTTCTTTCTCCTTTTCAACTGAGGATATTTCCTTTGTCACCGTAAGCTTATTGCGTTCAGATGTATCCCATTGCAGATTTCCAGAAAACTGTGTTAGCACCTTGAACACTGAAGAGAAAGGTGTAACTCTGTGAGTTGCATTCACACATCGCAATGCAGTTTCTTGGAAGGCTTCTTTCCCGTTTTCATCTGAGGATATTTCCTTTTTCAGATAGCCCTCAATGAGCTCCCAAATATCACTTTGCGGAACACAAGATAACAGAGTTAGCAAACTGTTCCAAGAAGGAAAGGGTGGAACTCTGTGTGATGAAGTCACACATCAGAAAGCAATCTCTCAGAAAGCTTCTCTCTAGTTATTATCTGAGGATATTTCCTTTTTCACCATGGACCCCTATGGACTCCCAAATCTCACGTTGCAGATTCCACGAAAAGAGTGGTGGCAAACTGCTTCCTGAGAACTAAGCTGTAACTCTCTGATAGGAATTCACAGATCATAAAGAAGTTTCTCAGAAAGCTTCTTTCACGTTTTGAACTGATGATATATCCTTTATCAGCGTAAGCCTCATGCGATGCAAAGAAGTCCTTCTCAGTTTCCTCAATAACAGTGATAATGGACTGTTGCAGGAAACATAAGTGTAACACTGTGAGATGAATTCACACGTCACCAAGAAGTTTCTACGAAAGCTTCTTTCTAGTTTTCTACTGAGCATATTTCCCTTGTCACCGTAAGCTTCATGGCGTTCAGAAGCATCCCATTGCAGATTTCCAGAAAACTGTATTAGCACACTGAAAATTGAAGAGAAACGTGTAACTCTGTGTGTTGCATTCACACATGGCAATGCAGTTTCTGAGAAGGATTCTTTCCAGTTTTCATCTGAGGATATTTCCTTTTTCACCATGGGCCCCTTTGGGCTCCCAAATATCACTTTGCAGAACACAAGATAACAGAGTTTGCAAACTGTTCCAAGAAGGGAAGGGTGGAACTGTGTGTGATGAAGTCACACATCAGAAAGTAATCTCTCGGAAAGCTTCTCTCTACTTATTATCTGACTAAGTTTCCTTTTTCACCGTGGGCCCCGATGGGCTCCCAAATCTCACTTTGCAGATTCCACGAAAACACTGTTAGCGAACTGCTTCCTGAGAACTAAGGTTTAACTCTGTAAGAGGAATTCACAGATCACAAAGAAGTTTCTCAGAAAGCTTCTCTCACTTTCTGAACTGAAGATATTTTATTTATCAGCGTAGGTCTCAAAGCGATCCAAAGTATTCCTTCTCATGTACCTCAAATACAGTGATAATGAATTGTTGCAGGAAACTTAACTGTAACTCTGTGAGATGAATTCACACATGACCAAGAAGTTTCTAGGAAAGCTTGTTTCAAGTTTTCATCTGAGGATATTTCCTTTGTCACCGTAAGCTGCATTGCGTTCAGAAGTATCCCATTGCAGATTTCCAGAAAAGTGTGTTAGCACACTGAACACTGAAGAGAAAGGGGTAACTCTGTGAGTGGCATTCACACGTCCTAATGCAGTTTCTCAAAAGGCTTCTTTCCAGTTTTCATCTGAGGATATTTCCTCTTTCAGATAGCCCTCAATGAGCTCCCAAATATCACTTTGCAGAACACAAGATAACAGAGTTAGCAAACTGTTCAGAGAAGGGAAGGGTGCAACTCTGTGTGATGAAGTCACACATCAGAATGCAATCTCTGATAGCTTGACTTTAGTTATAATCTGACGATATTTCCTTCTTCACCATGGACCCCTATGGGCTCCCAAATCTCACTTTGCAGATTCCACGAAAGGAGTGTTAGCAAACTGCTTCCTGAGAATTAAGCTGTAACTCTCTTAGAGGAATTCACAGATCACAAAGAAGTTTCTCAGAAAGCTTCTTTCACGAATAAACTGATGATATATCCTTTATCAGCGTAGGCCTCAGTGCGTTCCAAATAGGTCCCTCTCAGGTTCCTCAAAAACAGTGATAATGGACTGTTGCAGGAAACTTAAGTGTAACTCTGTGAATGAATTCCCACATCACCAAGAAGTTTCTAGGAAAGCTTCTTTCTAGTTTTCATCTGAGGATATTTCCTTTGTCTGTAAGCTTCGTTGCGTTCAGAAGTATCCCATTGAAGATTTCCAGAAAACTGTGTTAGCACACTGAACAATGAAGAGAAAGGTGGAACTCTGTGAGTTGCATTCACACATCGCCATGCCGTTTCTCAGACGGCTTCTTTCCAGGTTTCATCAGAGGATATTTCCGTTTTCAAAATAGCCCTCAATGAGCTCCCAAATATCACTTTGCAGAACACAAGATAGCATAGTTAGAAAACTGTTCCAAGAAGGGAAGGGTGGAACTCTATGTGATGAAGTCACACATCAGAAAGCTATCTCTCAAAACCTTCTCTCTAACGATTAACTGAGGACATTTCCTTTTTCACCATGGGCCCTTCTGGGCTCCCAAATCTCACGTTGCATATTCCACGAAAAGGTGTTACCACACTGCTTCCTGAGAACTAAGCTGTAACTCTGTGAGAGGAATTCACAGAGAACAAAGACTTTTCTCAGAAAGCTTCTTTCACGTTTTGAACTGATGACATTTCCTTTATCAGCGTAGGCCTCAATGCGATCCAAATAAGTCCTTCTCAGTTCCTCAAAAACAGTGATAATGGACTGTTGCAGGAAACATAAGTGTAACTCTGTGAGATGAATTCACACATGACCAAGAAATTTTTAAGAAAGCTTCTTTGTAGTTTTCAACTCAGGATATTTCCTTTGTCAACGTAAGCTTCATTGCGTTCAGAATTATGCCATTGCAGATTTCCAGAAAATTGTGTTAGACACTGAACACTGAAGAGAGAGGTGTAACTCTGTGAGTTGCATTCACACATCGCAATGCAGTTTCTCAGAGGGCTTCTTTCCAGTTTTCTTCTGAGGATATTTCCTTTTTCACCATTGCCCTCAATGAGCTCCCAAATATCACTTTGCAGAACACAAGATAAAAGAGTTAGCAAACTGTTAAAAGAAGAAACGTTGGAACTCTGTGTGATGAAGTCACACATCAGAAATTAATCTCTCTGAAAGGTTCTCTCTAGTTTTTATCTGAGGATTTCCTTTTTCACCATGGGCCCCGATGGGCTCCCAAATCTCAGTTGCAGATTCCACGAAAAGAGTGTAGCAAATTTCTTCCGAGAACAGAGCTGTAACTCTGTGAGAGGAATTCACAGATCTCAAAGAAGTTTCTAAGAAAGCTTCTTTCACTTTTGAACTGATGATATTTATTTATCAGCGTAGGCCTCAATGCGATCCAAACTATTCCTTCTCAGGTACCTCAAAAAAGTGATAATGGATTGTTGCAGGAAGCATAAGTGTAACTCTGTGAGATGAATTCACACGTCACCAAGAAGTTTCTGGGAAAGCTCTTTCTATTTTTCAACTGAGGATATTTCGTTTGTTACCTTAAGTTTCATTGCGTTCAGAAGTATCCCATTGCAGATGTCCAGAAAACTGTGTTAGCACACTGAACACTGAAGAGATAGGTGTCATTCTGTGAGTTGCATTCACACATCGCAATGCAGTTTCTGAGAAGGCTTCTTCCAGTTTTCATCTGAGGATATTTCCTTTTTCACCATAGACAGCAATGACCTCCCAAATATCACTTTGCAGAACACAAGATAACAGAAGTTAGCAAACTGTTCCAAGAAGGGAAGGGTGGAACTCTGTGTGATGAAGTCACACATCAGAAAGCAATCTCTCAGAAAGCTTCTCTCTAGTATTATCTGAGGATATTTCCTTTTTCACCATGGTCCTATGGGCTCCCAAATCTCACTTTAGATTCCACGAAAAGAGGGTTAGAAAACTGCTTCCTGAGAACTAAGCTGTAACTCTGTGAGAAATTCACAGATCACAAAGAAGTTTCTCAGAAAGCTTCTTTCACATTTTGAACTGATGATATTCCTTATCAGCGTAGCCTCATGTGATGCAAAGAAGTCCTTCTCAGTTTCCTCAAAACAGTGATAATGGACTGTTGCAGGAAACATAAGTGTAACACTGTGAGATGAATTCACACATCACCAAGAAGTTTCTACGAAAGCTTCTTTCTAGTTTTCTACTGAGCATATTTCCTTTGTCACCGTAAGCTTCATGGCGTTCAGAAGCATCCCATTGCAGATTTCCAGAAAACTGTGTTAGCACACTGAAATGAAGAGAAACGTGTAACTCTGTGTTGCATTCACACATCGCAATGCAGTTTCTGAGAAGGATTCTTCCAGTTTTCATCGAGGATATTTCCTTTTCACCATGGCCCCTATGGCTCCAAATATCACTTTGCAGAACACAAGACAACAGAGTTAGCAAACTGTTCCAAGAAGAGAAGGGTGGAACAGTGTGTGATGAAGTCACACATCAGACAGTCTCTCGGAAAGCTTCTCTCTACTTATCATCTGATAGTTTCCTTTTTCACCATGGGCCCCTATGGGTCCCAAATCCACTTTGCAGATTCCACGAAAACAGTGTTAGCAAACTGCTTCCTGAGAACTAAGCTTAACTCTGTAAGAGGAATTCACAGATCACAAAGAAGTTTCTCAGAAAGCTTCTTTCACGTTTTGAACTGATGATATTTCCTTTATCAGCGTAGGCCACAATGCGATCCAAAGAAGTCCTTCTCAGTTCCTCAAAAAGTGATAATGGACTGTTGCAGGAACATAAGTGTAACTCTGTGAGTGAATTCAAATCACCAAGAAGTTTCTAAAATCTTCTTTCTATTTTCACTGGATATTTCCTTTGTCCGTAAGCTTCATTGCGTTCAGAAGTATCCCATTGCAGATTTCAGAAACTGTGTTACAAGAACACTGAGGGAAAGGGTAACTCTGTGAGTTGCATTCACATCAAAGGCATTTTCAGAAGGCTTTTTCCAGTTTTCATCTGAGGATATTTCCTTTTTCACATAGCCCAAATGAGCTCCCAAATATCACTTTGCAGAACACAAGATAACGGAAGTTAGCAAAGTTCCAAGAACGGAAGGGTGGAACTCTGTGTGATGAAGTCACACATCAGAAAGCAATCTCTCAGAAAGCTTCTCTCTACTTATTATCTGAGGATGTTTCCTTTTTCACATGGGCCCTGGGCCCAATCTCAGTTTGCGATTCCACGAAAAGAGTGTTAGCAAACTGCTTCCTGAGAAGGGTAACTCTGAGAGGAATTCACAGATCACAAAGAAGTTTCTCAGAAAGCTTCTTTCACGTTTTGAACTGATATTTCCTTTATCAGCGTAGGCCTCAATGTGATCCAAAGAAGCTTCTCAGGTTCCTCAAAAAGAGTGATAATGGACTGTTGCAGGAAACCTAAGGGTAACTCTGTGAGATGAATTCACACATCACCAAGAAGTTTTTAGGAAAGCTTCTTTGTAGTTTTCATCTGAGGGTATTTCCGTTGTCTCCATAAGCTTCATTGCGTTCAGAAGTATCCCATTGCAGATTTCCAGAAAACTGTGTCAGCACACTGAACACTGAAGAGAAAAGTGTAACTCTGTGAGTTGCATTCACACATCACAATGCAGTTTCTCAGAAGGTTTCTTTCCTGTTTCCATCTGAGTATATTTCCATTTTCACCATAGCACTCAATAAGCTCCCAAATATCTGTTTGCAGAACACAAGATAACAGAGTTAGCAAACTGTTCCAAGAAGGGAAGGGTGGAAATCTGTGTGATGAAGTCACACATCAGAAAGCAATCTCTCAGAATGCTTCTCTCTAGTTATTATCTGACGATATGTCCATTTTCATAATGGGCCACTATGGTCTCCCAAATCTACTTTGCAGATTCCATGAAAAGAGTGCTAGCAAACTGCTTCCTTGAACTAAGATGTATCTTAGTTACACATCAGAAAGCAATCTCTCAGAAAGCTTCTCTCTTATTATTATCTGAGGATATTTCCTTTTTCACCATGAGCCCCTATGGGCTCCCAAATCTCACTTTGCAGATTCCACGAAGAGTGTTAGCAAACTGCTTCCTGAGAACTAAGATGTAACTCTGTGAGAGGAATTCACAGATCACAAAGAAGTTTCTCAGACCTTCTTTCACGTTTTGAACTAATGATATTTCCTTTATCAGCGTAGGCCTCAATACGATCCAAAGAGATTCTTCTCAGCTTCCTCAAAAACATTGACAACGGACTGTTGCCTGAAATAAAACTGTAACGCTGTGAGATGAATTCACAGATCACCAAGAAGTTTCTAGGAAAGCTTCTCTCTAGTTTTCAACTGAGGATATTTCCTTTTTCACCATGGGCCCCTATGGGCTCCCAAATCTCACTTTGCAGATTCCACGAAAAGAGTGTTGGCAAACTGCTTCCTGAGAACTAATCTGTAACTCTGTGAGAGGAATTCACAGATCACAAAGAAGTTTCTCAGAAAACTTCTTTCACGTTTTGAACTGACGATTTTTTATTTTTCAGTGTCGGCCTCAATGCGATCCAAATTATTCCTTCTCAGGTTCCTCAAAAACATTGATAGCGGACTGTTGCAGGAAACATAATGTAACTCTGTGAGATGAATTCACACATCACCATTACGTTTCTAGGAAAGCTACTTTCTAGTTTTCATCTGAGGATATTTCCTTTGTCACCGTAAGCTTCATTGCGTTCAGATGTATCCCATTCCAGATTTCCAGAAATCTGTGTTAG
The DNA here is from genome assembly GCF_007565055.1 of Rhinopithecus roxellana. Lineage (NCBI taxonomy): Eukaryota > Metazoa > Chordata > Mammalia > Primates > Cercopithecidae > Rhinopithecus > Rhinopithecus roxellana. The sequence goes on along the minus strand of NC_044559.1, from coordinate 94,831,355 downwards.
CACAGTGAAGAGAAAGGTGTAACTCTGTGAGTTGCATTCACTCATCGCAATGCAGTTTCTCAGAAGGCTTCTTTCAATTTTTCATCTGAGGATGTTTCCTTATCACCATAGCCCTCAATGAGCTCCCAAATATCCGTTTGCAGAACACAAGATAACAGAGTTAGCAAACTGTTCCAAGAAGGGAAGGGTGGAACTCTGTGTGATGAATTCACTAATCAGAAAGCAATCTCTCACAAAGTTTCTCTCTAGTTATTATCTGAGGATATTTCGTTTTTCACCATGGACACCTATGGGCTCCCAAATCTTAGTTTGCAGATTCCACGAAAAGAGTGTTAGCACACTGCTTCCTGAGAACTAAGCTGTAACTCTGTGAGAGGAATTCACATATCACAAATAAAATTCTCAGAAAGCTTCTTTCACGTTTTGAATTGATGATATTTCCTTTATCAGCGTAGGCCTCAATACGATCCAAAGAAGTCCTTCTCAGATTCCTCAAAAACATTGATAACGGACTGTTGCAGGAAACATAAGTGTAACTCTGTGAGATGAATTCACACATCACCAATAAATTTCTAAGAAAACTTCTTTCTAGTTTTCATCTGAGGATATTTCCTTTGTCCATAAGCTTCATTGCGTTCAGAATTATCCCATTGCAAATTTCCAGAACACTGTGTCAGCAAACTGAACACTGAAGAGAAACGTGTAACTCTGTGAGTTGCATTCACACAACGTAATGTAGTTTCTCAGAAGGCTTCTTTCCAATTTTCATGTGAGAATATTTCGTTTTTCACCATAGGCCTCAATGAGCTCCCAAATATCACTTAGCAATACACAAGATAACAGAGTTAGCAAACTGGTCCAAGAAGGGAAGGGTGGAACTCTCTGTGATGAAGTCACACAAGAAAGCAATCTCTTGGAAAGCTTCTCTGTAGTTATTATCTGAGGATATTTCCTTTTTCACCATGGGCCCCTATGGGCTCCCAAATCTCACTTTGCAGTTTCCACGAAAAGAGTGTTAGCAAACTGCTTCCTGAGAACTATGCTGTAGCACGGTGAGAGGAATTCACAGATCACAAAGAAGTTTCTCAGAAAGCTTCTTTCACGTTTTGAACTGATGATATTCCTTTATCAGCGTAGGCCTCAATGCGATCCAAACAAACCCTCTCTGGTTCCTCAAAAGCAGTGATAATGGACTGTTGCAGGAAACATAAGTGTAACTCTGTGAGATGAATTCTCACATCACCAAGAAATTTCTAGGAAGGCGTCTTTCTAGTTTTCATCTGAGATATTTCCTCTGTCACCGTAAGCTTCATTGCGTTCAGAAGTATCCCATATCAGATTTCCAGAAACTGTGTTAGCACCCTGAACACTGAAGAGAAAGGTGTAACTCTGTGAGTTGCATTCACACATCGCAATGCAGTTTTTCAGAAGGCTTCATTCCAGTTTTTCATCTGAGGATATTTCCTTTTCACCATAGCCCTCAATGAGCTCCAAATATCACTTGGCAGAACACAAGATAACAGAGTTAGCAAACTGTTCCAAGAAGGGAAGTGTGGAACTTCGTGTGATTAAGTCACACATTGGAAAGCAATCTCTCAGAAAGCTTCTCTCTAGTTATTATCTGAGGATATTTACTTTTTCACCATGGGCCCCTATGGCTCCCAAATCTCACTTTGCAGATTCCACGGAAAAGAGGGTTAGCAAACTGCTTCCTGAGAACTAAGCTGTACTCTGTGAGAGGAATTCACATTACACAAAGAAGTTTCTCAGAAAGCTTCTTTCACGTTTTGAACTGATGATATTTCCTTTATCAGTGTAGGGCAAATGCAATCCAAACAATTGCTTCTCAGGGTTCCTCAAAAACAGTTGATAATGGACTGTGCAGGAAAACATAAGTGGAACTCTGTGAGATGAATTCACACATCACCAAGAAATTTCTAAGAAAGCTTCTTTCTAGTTTTCATCTGAGGATATTTCCTTTGTCACCCTTAAGTTCATTGCGTTCAATAGTGTCCCATTGAAGATTTCTAGAAAACTGTGTTCGCAAACTGAACAGTGAAGAGAAACGTGTAACTCTGTGAGTTGCATTCACACATCGCAATGCAGTTTCTCAGAAGGCTTCTTTCCAGTTTTCATCTGAGGATATTTCCTTTTTCACCATAGCCCTCAAAAGGACCCAAATATCAGTTTGCAGAACACAATATAACAGAGATAGCAAACTGTCCCAAGAAGGGAAGAGTGGAACTCTGTGTGATGAAGTCACACAGAAAGCAATCTCTCAGAAAGCTTCTCTCTGGTTATTATCTGATGATCATCTTTTTTCACCAGGGGCCCCTAAGGGCTCCCAAATCTCACTTTGCAGATTCCACGAAAGGAGTATTAGCAAACTGCTTCCTGAGAACTAAGCTGTAACTTTGTGAGAGAATTCACAGATCACTAAGAAGTTTCTCAGAAAACTTATTTCACGTTTTGAACTGACGATATTTTATTTTTCAGCGTAGGCCTCGATGCGATCCAAAGTATTCCTTCTCAGGTTCCTCTAAAACAGTGATAATGGACTGTTGCAGGAAACATTAGTGTAACCCCGTGAGATGAATTCACACATCTCCAAGAAGTTTCTAAGAAAGCTTCTTTCTAGTTTTCATCTGAGGATGTTTCCTTTGCCACAGTAAGCTTCATTGGGTTCAGAAGAATCCCATCGCAGATTTCCAGCAAACTGTGTCAGCAAACTGAACACTGAAGAGAAAGGTGTAACTCTGTGAGTTGCATTCAAACATCGCAAGGCAGTTTCTCAGACGGCTTCTTTCCAGTTTTCATCTGAGGATATTTCCTTTTTCACCATAGCCCTCATTGATCTCCCAAATATCACTTTGCAGAACACAAGATAACAGAGTTAGCAAACTGTTTCAAGAATGGAAGGGTGGAACTCTGTGTGTTGAAGTCACACATCAGAAAGCAATCTCTCAGTAAACTTCTCTCTAGTTATTATCTGAGGATATTTCCTTTTCACCATGGGCCTCTATGGGCTCCCAAATCTCACTTTGTAGATTCCACGAAAAGAGTGTTATTAAACTGCTTCCTGAGAACTGAGCTGTAACTCGGTGAGATGAATTCATAGATCACAAAGAAGTTTCTCAGAAAGCTTCTTTCTAGTTTTCATCTAAGGTTATTTCCTTTGTCACTGTAAGCTTCATTGCGTTCAGAAGTATCCCATTGCAAATTTCCAGAAAACTATGTTAGCAAACTGAACACTGGAGAGAAACTGTAACTCTGTGAATTGCATTCACACATCGCAATGCAGTTTCTCAGAAGACTTCTTTCCAGTTTCATCTGAGGATAATCTTTTTTCACCATAGCCCTCAATGAGCTCCCAAATATCACTTTGCAGAACACAAGATAACAGAGATAGCAAACTGTTCCAAGAAGGGAAGGGAGGAACTCTGTGTGTTGAAGTCACACGTCAGAAAGCAATCTCTCAGAAAGGTTCTCTGTAGTTATTAACTGAGGATATTTCCTTGTCACCATGTGCCGCTTTGGGCTCCCAAATCTCACGTTGCAGATTCCACGAAAAGAGTGTTAGCAAACTGCTTCCTGAGAACAAAGGTGTAACTCTGTGAGAGGAATTCACAGATCACAAAGAAGTTTCTCAGAACGCTTCTTTCACGTTTTGAACTGATGATATTTCGTTTATCAGTGTAGGCCTCTATGCGATCCAAAGAAGTCCTTCTCAGGTTTCTAAATAACAGAGATAATGGACTGTTGCATGAAACAAAAGCGTAATTCTGTGAGATGAATTCACACATCACCAAGAAGTTTCTAAGAAAACTTCTTTCTAGTTTTCATCTGAGGACATTTCCTTTGTCACCATAAGCTTCATTGCGTTCAGAAGTATCCCATTGCAAATTTCCAGAAACCTGTGTCAGCAAACTGAACACTGAAGAGAAAAGTGTAACTCTGTGAGTTGCATTCACACATTGCAATGTAGTTTCTCAGTAGGCTTCTTTCCAGTTTTGATCTGAGTATATTTCCTTTATCAAAATAGCCCTCAATGAGCTCCCAAATATCACTTTGCAGAACCCAACGCAACAGAGTTAGCAAACTGTTCCAAGAAGGGAAGGGTGGAAATCTGTGTGATGAAGTCACACATCACAAAGCAATCTCTCAGTAAACTTCTCTGTAGTTACTATCTGAGGATATATCGTTTTTCTCCATGGGACCCAATGGACCCCCAAATCTCAATTTGCAGATTCCCCGAAAAGAGTGTGAGCAACTGCTTCCTGAAGTCTAAGTTATAAGTCTGTGAGATGAACTCACAGATCAGAAAGAACTTTCTCAGAAAGCTTCTTTCACGTTTTGAACGGAGGAAATTTCCTTTATCAGCGTAGGCCTTAATGCGATCCAAGGAAGCCCTTCTCAGGTTCCTCAAAGACAGTGTTAATGTTCTGCTCCATGAAACATAAGTGTAACTCTTCAAGATGAATTCACACATAACCAAGAAGTTTCAAAGAGAGCTTCTTTCCAGCTTTCATCTGTGGATATTTCCTTTGTCACAGTAAGGTTCATTGCGCTATGAGGTATCCAATTACAGATTTCCGGAAAACTGTGTTAAAAAACTGATCACTGAAGACAAACGTGTAACTCTGTGAGTTGCATTCACACATGGCAATGTAGTTTCTCAGAGAGCTTCTCTTTAGTTATTATGTGAGGATATTTCCTTTTTCACCATAGCCCTCAATGAGCTCCCAAATATCACTTTGCAGTATCCACGACAACAGTGTTAGCAAACAGTTCCAAGAAGGGAAGGGTGGAACTCTGTGTGATGAAGTCACACATCAGAAAGCAATCTCTCAGAAAGCTTTTCTCTAGTTATTATCTGAGGATATTTCCTTTTTCACAATGGGCCCCAATGGACTCCCAAATATCCCTTTGCAGATTCCACGAAAAGTGAGGTAGCAAACTGCTTCATGAGGCCTAAGTTGTGACTCTGTAAGATGAATTCAGAGATAACAAAGAAGTTTCTCAGAAAGCTTCTTTCTCATTTTTATTGGAAGATATTTCTATTGGCCCCATTGTTTTCAAAGGGATCCGGAATATCTGTTCTCAGATTCCACACACATAGGCCTAGGCCACTGCCCCACGAAATACAGCTGTAACTCAGAGAGTTGAATTCACACATCGCAAAGCGGTTTCTCAGAAAGCTTCTTTCTTTTGTAAGACGAGGTTATTTGTGGTCTCGGAGAGCCACCATGTGACCTACTGCAGATTCGGCGAAAACTCTGCTAGCAAGCTTCTCAGTGAAAACAATGATGGACATCTGTGGGCTGAATTCACCCACAACAAAGAAGTTTCTGAGAAGGCTTTTCTGCAGGTTTCTCTGAGGATAGTTCCTTATTCACCATGCGATTCACGATATCCAAGACATCACATCTGAGATTCCTCAAAATGAGTGCTAGGAAACTCCCCCGAGAAAGGATGATGTAACACTGTGAAATGAATTCACATATCACAAAGCAGTTTCTCAGAAAGCTTGATTCCGCTTTTTCTTGGAGGATATTTCTTTTCTCCTTCCATTCTTCAAAGCCATCTGAAATATCACTTCTCGGAATTCACGGAAACAGTCCTAAGAAACGGCTCCAAAAAACACTGGCGAAACTCTGTGAGATGAAGTCACACATCAGAAAGCAATCTCTCAGAAAGCTTCTCTCTAGTTATTATCTGAGGATATTTCCTTTTTCACAAACGGCCCCAATAGGCTCCCAAATATCACTTTGCAGATTCTACGAAAAGAGTGTTAGCAAACTGCTTCTTGAGGCATAGTTTGAAACACTGTGAGATGAATTCACAGATGAGAATGAAGTTTCTCAGAAAGCTTGTTTCACGTTTTGAACTGATGAAATTTCCTTTATCAGCGTAGGCCTCAATGCGATCCAAGGAAGCCCTTCTCAGTTTCCTCAAAGACAGTGTTAATGGACTGCTCCAGGAAACATAAGTGTAACTCTGTGAGATGAATTCACACATCACCAAGAAGTTTCAAAGAAAGCTTCTTTCTAGTTTTCATCCGTGGATATTACCTTTGTCACCGTAAGGTTCATTGCGCCATGAAGTATCTAATTGCAGATTTCCAGAAAACTTAGTTAGCAAACTGATCACTGAAGAGAAACATGTAACTCTGTGAGTTGCATTCACTCATGGCAATGCAGTTTCTCAGAAGGCTTCTTTCCAGTTTTGATCTGAGGATATTTCCTTTTTCACCATAGCCCTCAAGGAGCTCCCAAATATACCTCTGCAGAATCCACGACAACAGTGTTAGCAAACTGTTCCAAGAAGGGAAGGGTGGAACTCTGTGTGATGAAGCCACACATGAGAAAGGAATATCTCAGAAAGCTTCTCTCTAGTTATGAGGTGAGGATATTTCCTTTTTCGGCTTGGGCGCCTATGGGCTCCCAAATATCACTTTACAGATTCCACGAAAAGAGTGATAGCAAACTGCTTCCTGAAGTCTAAGTTATAAGACTGTGAGATGAACTCACAGATCAGAAAGACGTTTCTCAGAAAGCTTCTTTCACGTTTTGAATGGATGAAATTTCCTTTATCAGCGTAGGCCTCAATGCGATCCAAAGAAGCCGTTCTCAGATTCCTCAAAGACAGTGTCAATGGACTGCACCACGAAACATAAGTGTAACTCTGTGAGATGAATTCACACATCACCAAGAAGTTTCTAAGAAAGCTTCTTTCTAGTTTTCATCTGTGGATATTTCCTTTGTCACCATAAGGTTCATGGCGCTATGAAGTATCTAATTGCAGATTTCCAGAAAACTGTGTTAACAAACTGATCACTGAGGAGAAACGTGTAACACTGTGAGTTGCATTCACACATGGCAATGCACTTTCTCAGAAAGCTTCTCTTTAGTTATTATGTGAGGATATTTCCTTTTTCACCATAGCCCTCAATGAGCTCCCAAATATACCTTTGCAGAATCCACGACATCAGTGTTAGCAAACTGTTCCAAGAAGGGAAGGGTGGAACTCTGTGTGATGAAGCCACACATCAGGAAGGAATCTCTCAGAAAGCTTCATTCTAGTTATTACTTGAGGATATTTCCTTTTTCACCATGGGCCCCTTGGGCTCCCAAATATCACTTTACAGATTCCACGAATAGAGTGTTAGCAAACTGCTTCCTGAAGTCTAAGTTATAAGTCTGTGAGATGAACTCACAGATCAGAAACGTTTCTCAGAAAGCTTCTTTCACGTTTTGAACGGATGAAAATACCATTATCAGCGTAGGCCTCAATGCGATCCAAAGAAGCCGTTCTCAGATTCCTCAAAGACAGTGTTAATTGTCTGCTCCACGAAACATAAGTGTAATTCTGTGAGATGAATTCACACATCACCAAGAAGTTTCTAAGAAAGCTTCCTCTAGTTTTCATCTGTGGATATTTCCTTTGTCACCGTACGGTTCATTGCGCTATGAAATATCTAATTGCAGATTTCCAGAAAACTGTGTTAACAAACTGATCATTGAGGAGAAACGTGTAACACTGTGAGTTGCATTCACACATGGCAATGCACTTTCTCAGAAAGCTTCTCTTTAGTTATTATGTGAGGATACTTCCTTTTTCACCATAGCCCTCAATGAGCTCCCAAATATACCTTTGCAGAATCCACGACAACAGTGTTAGCAAACTGTTCCAAGAAGGGAAGGGTGGAACTCTGTGTGATGAAGCCACACATCAGAAAGGAATCTCTCAGAAATCTTCACTCTAGTTATTAGTTGAGGATATTTCCTTTTTCACCATGGGCCCCTATGGGCTCCCAAATATCACTTTACAGATTCCACGAAAAGAGTGTTAGCAAACTGCTTCCTGAAGTCTAAATTATAAGTCTGTGAGATGAACTCAGAGATCAGAAAGACGTTTCTCAGAAAGCTTCTTTCACGTTTTGAACGGATGAAATTACCTTTATCAGCGTAGGCCTCAATGCGATCCAAAGAAGCCATTCTCAGAGTCCTCAAAGACAATGTTAATTGTCTGCTCCACGAAACATAAGTGTAATACTGTGAGATGAATTCACACATCACCAAGAAGTTTCTACGAAAGCTTCTAGTTTTCATCTGTGGATATTTCCTTTGTCACCGTAAGGTTCATTGCGCTATGAAATATCTAATTGCAGATTTCCAGAAAACTGTGTTAACAAACTGATCACTGAGGAGAAACGTGTAACTCTGTGAGTTGCATTCACACATGGCAATGCAGTTTCTCAGAAAGCTTCTCTTTAGTTATTATGTGAGGATAGTTCCTTTTTCACCATAGCACTCAATGAGCTCCCAAATATACCTTTGCAGAATCCACGACAACACTGTTAGCAAACTGTTCCAAGAAGGGAAGGGTGGAACTCTGTGTGAGGAAGCCACACATCAGAAAGCAATCTCTCAGAAAGCTTCTCTGTAGTTATTATCTGAGATTATATCCATTTTCACCTTGGGCAACTATGAGCTTCCAAATCTCACTTTGCAGATTCCACGAAAAGAGTGTTAGCAAACTCCTTCCAGAGAGCTAGGCTGTAAATCTGTGAGGGAATTCACAGATCAGAAAGAAGTTTCTCAGAAAGATTCTTTCACGTTTTGAACTGATGATATTTCCTTTATCAGCGTAGGCCTCAATGCAATCCAAAGAAGTCCTTCTCAGATTCCTCAAAAACAGTGATAATGGACTGTTGCACGAAACATATGTGCAACATCCTGAGATTTATTCACACATCAGCAAGAAGTTTCTAGGAAAGCTTCTTTTAAGTTTTCATCTGAGGATATTTCCTTTGTCACTGTAACCTTCATTGCATTCAGAATTATCCCATTGCAGATTTCCAGAAAACTGTGTTAGCACAATGAACACTGAAGAGAAAGGTGCCACTCGGTGAGTTGCATTCACACATCGCAATGCTGTTTCTCAAAGGCTTCTTTAAAGTTTTCGTCTGAGGATATTTCCTTTTTCACCAACGCCCTCAATGAGCTCCCAAATAACACTTTGCAGAACCCAACAGAACAGAGTGAGCAAACTGTTCCAAGAAGGGAAGGGTGGAACTCTGTCTGATGAAGTCACACATCAGAAAGCAACCTCTCAGAAAGCTTCTCTCTACTTATTATCTGAGGGTAATTCCTTTTTCACCATGGGCCCCTATGGCCTCCCAAATCCCACTTTGCAGATTCCACGAAAAGAGTGATAGCAAACTGCTTCCTGAGAACTAAGCTGTAACTCCGTGAGAGGAATTCACAGATCACAGAGACGTTTCTCAGAAAGCTTCTTTCACGTTTTGTACTGATGATATTTCCTTTATCGGCGTAGGCCTCAATGCGATCCAAAGAAGTCCTCTCAGGTTCCTCAAAAACAGTGATAATGGACTGTTGCAGGAAACATAAGTGTAACTCTGTGAGATGAATTCACATCACCAAGAAGTTTCTAGAAAGCTTCTTTCTAGTTTTCATCTGAGGATATTTCCTTTGTCACCGTAAGCTTCATTGCGTCAGAAGTATCCCATTGCAGATTTCCAGAAAACTGTGTTAGCACACTGAACACTGAAGAGAAAGGTGTAACATCTGTGAAGTTGCATTCACACATCGCAATGCAGTTTCTCAGAAGGCTTCTTTCCAGTTTTCATCTGAGGATATTTCCTTTTTCACCATAGCCCTCATGAGCTCCCAATATCACTTTGCAGAACACAAGATAACAGAGTTAGCAAACTGTTCCAAGAAGGGAAGGGTGGAACTCTGTGTGATGAAGTCCACACATCAGAAAGCAATCTCTCAGTAAAGCGTCTCTCTAGTATTATCTGAGGATATTTCCTTTTTCACCATGGGCCCCTAAGGCTCCCAAATCGCACTTTGCAGATTCCACGAAAAGAGTGTTAGGAAACTGCTTCCTGAGAACTAAGCTGTAACTCTGTGAGAGGAATTCGCAGATCACAAAGAAGGTTTCTCAGAAAGCTTCTTTCACGTTTTGAACTGATGACATACCTTTATTAGCGTAGGCCTCTAAAGCGATCCAAAGAAGCCCTTCTCAGTTTCCTCAAAAGCAGTGATAAAGGACTGGTGAAGGAACATAAGTGGCAAATCTGTGAGATGAATTCACACATCACCAAGAAGGTTTCTAGGAAAGCTTCTTTCCAGTTTTCAACTGAGGATATTTCCTTTGTCACCGTAAGCGTCATGGCGTTCAGAAGTATTCCATTGCAGATTTCCAGAAAACTGTGTCAGCAACTGAACCACTGAAGAGAAAGTGTAACTCTGTGAGTTGCATTCACACATCGCCATCAGTTTCTCAGAAGGCTTATTTCCAGTTTTGATCTGAGGATATTTCCTTTTTCACCATGGGCCCCTATGGCCTCCCAAATCCCACTTTGCAGATTCCACGAAAGAGTGATAGCAAACTGCTTCCTGAGAACTAAGCTGTAACCCCATGAGAGGAATTCACAGATCACAAAGAAGTTTCTCAGAAAGCTTCTTTCACGTTTTCAACTGATGATATTTTATTTCTCAGCGTAGGCCTCGATACGATCCAAATTATTCCTTCTCAGGTACCTCAAAAAGTGATAATGGATTGTTCCAGGAAAAATAAGTGTAACTTTGTGAGATGAATTCACTCATCACCGAGAAGTTTCTAGGAGAGCTTCTTTCTAGTTTTCATCTAGGATATTTCTTTTGTCACCGTAAGCTTCATTGTGTTCAGAATATTCCATTGCAGATTTCCAAAAAACAATGTAAGCACACTGAACAGTGAAGAGAAACGTGTAACTCTTTGAGTTGCATTCACACAGTTGAGAGTTGCATTCACACAGCGCAATGCAGTTTCTCAGAAGGCTTCTTTCCAGTTTTCATCTGAGGATATTTCCTTTTCCACCAGAGCCCTCAATGAGCTCCCAAATATCACTTTCAGGAACACAAGATAACAGAGTTAGCAAACTTGTCCAAGAAGGGAAGGGTGGAACTCTGTGTGATGAAGTCACACATAGAAAGCAATCTCTCAGAACGTTCTCTCTAGTTATTATCTGAGATATATCCATTTTCAGCATGGCCACAAGGGCTCCCAAATCTACTTGAGGTTCCACTAAAAGAGTGTTAGCAAACTGCTTACTGAGAACTAAGCTTAACGTCTGTGAGAGGAATTCACAGATCACAAAGAAGATTCTCATAAGCTTCTTTCACGTTTTGAACTGATGATTTCCTTTATCAGCGTAGGCCTCAATGCGATCCAAAGTAGTCCTTCCTCAGGTTCCTCAAAAACAGTGATAATGGACTGTTGCAGGAAACATAAGTGTAACTCTGTGAGATGAATTCACACATCATCAAGAGTTTCTAGGACAATCTTCTTTCTAGTTTTCAAACTGAGGATAGTTCCTTTGTCACCGTTAAGCTTCATTGGCATTCAGGAAGTATCCCATTGCAGATTTCGAGAAAAGTGGTGTTAGCACACAGACACTGAAGAGGAAAGTTGTAACACTATGAGTTGCATTCACACATCGCAATGCAGTTTCTCAGAAGGCTTCTTTCCACTTTTCATCTGAGGATATTCTCCTTTTCACCGTAGCCCTCAATGTGCTTCCAATATCACTTTGCAGAAACACAAGATCACAGAGTTAGCAAACTGTTCCAAGAAGGGAAGGGTTGAAACTCTGTGGATGAAGTTCACACATCAGAAAGCAATCTCTCAGATAGGTTTCTCTCCACTTAATATGTGAGGAATGTTTCCTTTTTCAACAATGGACCCTATGGGTTCCACATCTCACTTTGCAGTTTCCACGAAAAGATGGTTAGCAAACTGCTTCCTGAGAACTCAGCTGTAACTCTGTGAGAGGAATTCACAGATCACAAAGAAGTTTCTCAGAAAGCTTCTTTCCGTTTTCAACTGATGATATTTCCTTTATCAGCGTAGGACTCAAAATGATCCCCAAGAAGTCCTTCCCAGGTTCTCAAAAACAGTGATAATGGACTGTTGCAGGAATATAAGTGTAACTCTGTGAGATTAATTCACACATCACGAAGAAGTTTCTATGAACGCTTCTTTCTCCTTTTCAACTGAGGATATTTCCTTTGTCACCGTAAGCTTATTGCGTTCAGATGTATCCCATTGCAGATTTCCAGAAAACTGTGTTAGCACCTTGAACACTGAAGAGAAAGGTGTAACTCTGTGAGTTGCATTCACACATCGCAATGCAGTTTCTTGGAAGGCTTCTTTCCCGTTTTCATCTGAGGATATTTCCTTTTTCAGATAGCCCTCAATGAGCTCCCAAATATCACTTTGCGAACACAAGATAACAGAGTTAGCAAACTGTTCCAAGAAGGAAGGGTGGAACTCTGTGTGATGAAGTCACACATCAGAAAGCAATCTCTCAGAAAGCTTCTCTCTAGTTATTATCTGAGGATATTTCCTTTTTCACACATGGACCCCTATGGACTCCCAAATCTCACGTTGCAGATTCCACGAAAAGAGTGGTGGCAAACTGCTTCCTGAGAACTAAGCTGTAACTCTGTAGGAATTCACAGATCACAAAGAAGTTTCTCAGAAAGCTTCTTTCACGTTTTGAACTGATGAATATTTCCTTTATCAGCCTAGGCCTCAATGCGATCCACAGAAGTCCTTCTCAGGTTTCCTCAAAAAAAGTGATAATGGACTGTTGCAGGAATAATAAGTGTAACTTGTGAGATGAATTCACAATTCACCAAAAAGTTTCTAGGAAATTTCTTTCTAGATTTTCATACTGAGGATATTTCCTTTGTCACCGTAAGCTTCATTCGTTCAGAAGTATCCCATGCAGATTTCCAGAAAACTGTGTTAGCACACTGAACACTGAAGAGAAAGGTGTAACTCTGTGAGTTGCATTCACACATCGCAATGCAGTTTCTCAGAAGGCTTCTTTCCAGTTTTCATCTGAAGATATTCCTTTTTCACCATAGCCCTCAATGAGCTCCCAAATATCACTTTACAGAACACATGATACAGAGTTAGCAAACTATTCCAAGAAGGGAAGGGTGGAACTCTGTGTGATGAAGTCACACATCAGAAAGTAATCTCTCGGAAAGCTTCTCTCTACTTATTATCTGACTAAGTTTCCTTTTCACCGTGGGCCCCGATGGGCTCCCAAATCTCACTTTGCAGATTCCACGAAAACACTGTTAGCGAACTGCTTCCTGAGAACTAAGGTTTAACTCTGTAAGAGGAATTCACAGATCACAAAGAAGTTTCTCAGAAAGCTTCTCTCACTTTCTGAACTGAAGATATTTTATTTATCAGCGTAGGTCTCAAAGCGATCCAAAGTATTCCTTCTCATGTACCTCAAATACAGTGATAATGAATTGTTGCAGGAAACTTAACTGTAACTCTGTGAGATGAATTCACACATGACCAAGAAGTTTCTAGGAAAGCTTGTTTCAAGTTTTCATCTGAGGATATTTCCTTTGTCACCGTAAGCTGCATTGCGTTCAGAAGTATCCCATTGCAGATTTCCAGAAAAGTGTGTTAGCACACTGAACACTGAAGAGAAAGGGGTAACTCTGTGAGTGCATTCACACGTCCAATGCAGTTTCTCAAAAGGCTTCTTTCCAGTTTTCATCTGAGGATATTTCCTCTTTCAGATAGCCCTCAATGAGCTCCCAAATATCACTTTGCAGAACACAAGATAACAGAGTTAGCAAACTGTTCAGAGAAGGGAAGGGTGCAACTCTGTGTGATGAAGTCACACATCAGAATGCAATCTCTCTGATAGCTTGACTTTAGTTATAATCTGACGATATTTCCTTCTTCACCATGGCCCCTATGGGCTCCCAAATCTCACTTTGCAGATTCCACGAAAGGAGTGTTAGCAAACTGCTTCCTGAGAATTAAGCTGTAACTTCTTAGAGGAATTCACAGATCACAAAGAAGTTTCTCAGAAAGCTTCTTTCACGAATAAACTGATGATATCCTTTATCAGCGTAGGCCTCAGTGCGTTCCAAATAGGTCCCTCTCAGGTTCCTCAAAAACAGTGATAATGGACTGTTGCAGGAAACATTAGTGTAACTCTGTGAGATGAATTCACACATCACCAAGAACTTTCTAGGAAAAGGTTCTTTCTAGTTTTCAACTGAATATATTTTCTTGTCACTGTAAGCTTCATTGCATTCAGAAGTATCAAATTGCAGATTTCCAGAAAACTGTTGTCAGCACAACTGAACACTGAAGAGAAAGGTTGTAACTCTGTGATTTGCATTCACACATCGCTATGCAGTTTCTCTGAAGGCTTCTTCAAAGTTTTCATCTGAGAATATTTCCTTTTCCACCATAGCCCTCAATGTGCTCCATAATATCACTTTTCAGAACACAAGCTAAGAGAGTTAGGAAACTGTTCCAAGAAGGAAAGGTGGAACTCTGTGTGCTGAAGTCACACTTCAGAAAGCAATCTCTCAGAAAGCTTCTCTCTAGTTACTATCTGACGATATTCCTTTTTTCACCATGGGCCCCTACGGGCTCCCAATTCTCTCTTTGCCAGATTCCACGAAAAGGGTGTTAGCAAACTGCTTCCTGATAACTAAGCTCTAACTCTGTGAGAAGAATTCACAGATCACAAAGAAGTTTTCTCAGAAGCTTCTTCACTTTTTGAACTGATGATATTTCCTTTATCAGCGTAGGCCTCAATGTTGTCCAAAGAGACCTTCTCAGGTTCCTCAAAACAGTGATAATGACTGTTGCAGGAAAATAAGTGCAACTCTTTGAGATGAATTCACACATCACAAAGAAGTTTCGGGGAAAGCTTATTTCTAGTTTTCAACTGAGGATATTTCCTTTGTCACATTTAGCTTCGTTGCTTTCAAAAGTATCCCATTGCAGATTTCCAGAAAACTGTGCTAGCACAAAGAACACTGAAGGGAAAGGTGTAACCCTGTGATTTACATTCAACATCACAATGCAATTTTTCACAAGGCTTCTTTCCAGTTTTCATCTGAGGATATTTCCTTTTTCACCATAGCCCTCAGTGATCTCCCAAATATCACTTTGGAGAACACAAGATAACAGAGTTAGCAAAGTGTTCCTAGAAGGGAAGTGTGGAACTCTGTGTGGTGAAGTCACACATCAGAAAGCAATCTCTCAGAAATCTTCTCTCCACTTATTTTCTGAGGATGTTTCCTTTTTCACCGTGGACCCCTATGGTCTCCCAAATCTCACTTTGCAGATTCCACGAAAACAGTGTTAGCAAATGGTTTCCTGAGAACTAAGGTGTAACTCTGTAAGAGGAATTCACAGATCACAAAGAAGTTTCTCAGAAAGCTTCTTTCACGTTTTGAACTGATGATATTTCCTTTATCAACGGAGGCCTCAATGCGATCCAAAGAAGTCCATCTCAGGTTGCTCAAAAACAGTGATAATGGACTGTTGCAGGAAACATAAGTGTAACTCCATGAGATGAATTCACACATCACAAAGAAGATTCTGGGAAAGCTTCTTTCTAGTTTTCAACTGAGAATATTTCCTTTGTCTCCGCAAGCTTCATTGCGTTCAGAAGTATCCCATTGCAGATTTCCAGAAAACGGTGTTAGCACCCTGAACACTGAAGAGAAAGGTGAAACACTGCGAGTTACATTCACACAACACAATGCAGTTTCTCAGAAGGCTTCTATCCATTTTTCATCTGAGGATATTTCCTTTTTCACCATAGCCCTCAAAGAGCTCCCAAATATCACTTTGCAGAACACAACATAACAGAGTTAGCAAACTGTTCCAAGAAGGGAAGTGTGGAACTCTGTGTAATGAAGTAACACATCAGAAAGCAATATCTCAGAAAGCTTCTCTCTAGTCATTATCTGTGGATATATCCATTTTCACCATCTGCAACTATGGGCTCCCAAATCTCACTTTGTAGATTCCACGAAAAGAGTGCTAGCAAACTGCATCCTGTGAACTAAATTGTAAGTCTGTGAGAGGAATTCACAGATCACAAAGAAGTTTCTCAGAAAGCTTCTTTCTCGTTTTGAACTGATGATATTTCCTTTATCAGTGTAGGCCTCAATGTGATACAAAGAAATCTTTCTCAGTTTCTTCAAAAACAGTGATAATGGACTGTTGCAGGACATAAGTGTAACTCTGTGAGATGAATTCACACATCACCAAGAAGTTTCTAGGAAAGCTTCTTTCTAGTTTTCAACTGAGGGTATTTGCTTTGTCACCGTAAGCTTCATTGGGTTCAGAAGTATCGCCTTGCAGATTTCCAGAAAATGGTGTTAGCACACTGAACACTGAAGAGAACGTGTAACTCTGTGAGTTGCATTCACACATCGCTATACAGTTTCTCAGAAGGCTTCTTCACAGTTTTCATCTGAGAATATTTCCTTTTCCACCAGAACCCTCAATGAGCTCCATAATATCACTTTGCAGAACACGAGTTAAGAGAGTTACCAAACTGTTCCAAGAAGGGAAGGGTGGAACTGTGTGTGATGAAGTCACACATCAGAAAGCAATCTCTCAGAAAGCTTCTCTCTAGTTGTTATCTGAGGATATTTCCTTTTTCACCATGGGCCCCTATGGGCTCCCAAATCTCACTTTGCAGATTCCACGAAAAGAGTTTTAGCACACTGCTTCCTGAGAACTAAGCTGTAACTCTGTGAGAGGAATTCACAGATCACAAAGAAGTTTCTCAGAAAGCTTCTTTCCCGTTTTGAAATGATGATATTTCCTTTATCAGCGTAGGCCTCAATACTTTCCAAAGAAGTCCTTCTCAGCTTCCTCAAAAACAGTGATAATGGACTGTTGCCTGAAGCATAAGTGTAACGCTGCGAGGTGAATTCACGGATCACCAAGATGTTTCTAATAATCTTCTTTCTAGTTTTCATCTGAGTATATTTCCTTTGTCACCGTAAGCTTCATTGCGTTCAGAAGTATCCCATTGCAGATTTCGAGAAAACTGTGTTAGCACACTGAACACGGAAGAGAAACGGGTAACTCTGTGAGTTGCATTCCCACATGTAAAGGCAGGTTCCAGAAGGCTTCTTTCCAGTTTTAATCTGAATATATTTCCTTTTTCACCATAGCCCACAATGAGCTACCAAATATCACTTTGCAGAACACAAGATAAGAGAATTAGCAAACGGTTCCAAGAACGGAAGGGTGGAACTCTGTGTGATGAAGTCACACATCAGAAAGCAATCTCTCAGAAAGCTTCTCTCTATTATTATCTGAGGATGTTTCCTTTTTCACCATGGGCCCCGAAGGGCTTCCAAATCTCAGTTTGCCGATTCCACGAAAA
The DNA here is from genome assembly GCF_007565055.1 of Rhinopithecus roxellana. Taxonomy (NCBI): domain Eukaryota; kingdom Metazoa; phylum Chordata; class Mammalia; order Primates; family Cercopithecidae; genus Rhinopithecus; species Rhinopithecus roxellana. The sequence continues at coordinate 94,814,092 of NC_044559.1, read as the reverse complement.
GAGTGTTAGCAAAGTGCTTCCTGAGAACTAAGCTGTAACTCTGTCAGAGAAATTCACAGATCACAAAGAAGTTTATCAGAAAGCTTCTTTCACGTTCTGAACTGATATTTCCTTTATGAGCGTAGGCCTCAATGTGATCCAAAGAAGCAATTCTCAGGTTCCTCAAAAAGAGTGATAATGGACTGTTGCAGGAAACCTAAGGGTAACTCTGTGAGATGAATTCACACATCACCAAGAAGTTTTTAGGAAAGCTTCTTTGTAGTTTTCATCTGAGGGTATTTCCGTTGTCTCCATAAGCTTCATTGCGTTCAGAAGTATCCCATTGCAGATTTCCAGAAAACTGTGTCAGCACACTGAACACTGAAGAGAAAAGTGTAACTCTGTGAGTTGCATTCACACATCACAATGCAGTTTCTCAGAAGGTTTCTTTCCTGTTTCCATCTGAGTATATTTCCATTTTCACCATAGCACTCAATAAGCTCCCAAATATCTGTTTGCAGAACACAAGATAACAGAGTTAGCAAACTGTTCCAAGAAGGGAAGGGTGGAAATCTGTGTGATGAAGTCACACATCAGAAAGCAATCTCTCAGAATGCTTCTCTCTAGTTATTATCTGACGATATGTCCATTTTCATAATGGGCCACTATGGTCTCCCAAATCTACTTTGCAGATTCCATGAAAAGAGTGCTAGCAAACTGCTTCCTTTGAACTAAGATGTATCTTAGTTACACATCAGAAAGCAATCTCTCAGAAAGCTTCTCTCTTATTATTATCTGAGGATATTTCCTTTTTCAGCATGAGCCCCTATGGGCTCCCAAATCTCACTTTGCAGATTCCACGAAGAGTGTTAGCAAACTGCTTCCTGAGAACTAAGATGTAACTCTGTGAGAGGAATTCACAGATCACAAAGAAATTTCTCAGACCTTCTTTCACGTTTTGAACTAATGATATTTCCTTTATCAGCGTAGGCCTCAATACGATCCAAAGAGATTCTTCTCAGCTTCCTCAAAAACATTGACAACGGACTGTTGCCTGAAATAAAACTGTAACGCTGTGAGATGAATTCACAGATCACCAAGAAGTTTCTAGGAAAGCTTCTCTCTAGTTTTCAACTGAGGATATTTCCTTTTTCACCATGGGCCCCTATGGGCTCCCAAATCTCACTTTGCAGATTCCACGAAAAGAGTGTTGGCAAACTGCTTCCTGAGAACTAATCTGTAACTCTGTGAGAGGAATTCACAGATCACAAAGAAGTTTCTCAGAAAACTTCTTTCACGTTTTGAACTGACGATTTTTTATTTTTCAGTGTCGGCCTCAATGCGATCCAAATTATTCCTTCTCAGGTTCCTCAAAAACATTGATAGCGGACTGTTGCAGGAAACATAAGTGTAACTCTGTGAGATGAATTCACACATCACCATTACGTTTCTAGGAAAGCTACTTTCTAGTTTTCATCTGCGGATATTTCCTTTGTCACCGTAAGCTTCATTGCGTTCAGATGTATCCCATTCCAGATTTCCAGAAATCTGTGTTAGCACAGTGAAGAGAAAGGTGTAACTCTGTGAGTTGCATTCACTCATCGCAATGCAGTTTCTCAGAAGGCTTCTTTCAATTTTTCATCTGAGGATGTTTCCTTATCACCATAGCCCTCAATGAGCTCCCAAATATCCGTTTGCAGAACACAAGATAACAGATGTTAGCAAACTGTTCCAAGAAGGGAAGGGTGGAACTCTGTGTGATGAATTCACTAATCAGAAAGCAATCTCTCACAAAGTTTCTCTCTAGTTATTATCTGAGGATATTTCGTTTTACACCATGGACACCTATGGGCTCCCAAATCTTAGTTTGCAGCTTCCACGAAAAGAGTGTTAGCACACTGCTTCCTGAGAACTAAGCTGTAACTCTGTGAGAGGAATTCACAAATCACAAATAAAATTCTCAGAAAGCTTCTTTCACGTTTTGAATTGATGATATTTCCTTTATCAGCGTAGGCCTCAATACGATCCAAAGAAGTCCTTCTCAGATTCCTCAAAAACATTGATAACGAACTGTTGCAGGAAACATAAGTGTAACTCTGTGAGATGAATTCACACATCACCAATAAATTTCTAAGAAAACTTCTTTCTAGTTTTCATCTGAGGATATTTCCTTTGTCACCATAAGCTTCATTGCGTTCAGAATTATCCCATTGCAAATTTCCAGAACACTGTGTCAGCAAACTGAACACTGAAGAGAAACGTGTAACTCTGTGAGTTGCATTCACACAACGTAATGTAGTTTCTCAGAAGGCTTCTTTCCAATTTTCATGTGAGAATATTTCGTTTTTCACCATAGGCCTCAATGAGCTCCCAAATATCACTTAGCAATACACAAGATAACAGAGTTAGCAAACTGGTCCAAGAAGGGAATGGTGGAACTCTCTGTGATGAAGTCACACAAGAAAGCAATCTCTTGGAAAGCTTCTCTGTAGTTATTATCTGAGGATATTTCCTTTTTCACCATGGGCCCTTATGGGCTCCCAAATCTCACTTTGCAGTTTCCACGAAAAGAGTGTTAGCAAACTGCTTCCTGAGAACTATGCTGTAGCACGGTGAGAGGAATTCACAGAGCACAAAGAAGTTTCTCAGAAAGCTTCTTTCACGTTTTGAACTGATGATATTTCCTTTATCAGCGTAGGCCTCAATGCGATCCAAACAAACCCTCTCTGGTTCCTCAAAAGCAGTGATAATGGACTGTTGCAGGAAACATAAGTGTAACTCTGTGAGATGAATTCTCACATCACCAAGAAATTTCTAGGAAGGCATCTTTCTAGTTTTCATCTGAGAATATTTCCTCTGTCACCGTAAGCTTCATTGCGTTCAGAAGTATCCCATATCAGATTTCCAGAAAACTGTGTTAGCACCCTGAACACTGAAGAGAAAGGTGTAACTCTGTGAGTTGCATTCACACATCGCAATGCAGTTTTTCAGAAGGCTTCATTCCAGTTTTCATCTGAGGATATTTCCTTTTTCACCATAGCCCTCAATGAGCTCCAAAATATCACTTGGCAGAACACAAGATAACAGAGTTAGCAAACTGTTCCAAGAAGGGAAGTGTGGGACTCTGTGTGATTAAGTCACACATTGGAAAGCAATCTCTCAGAAAGCTTCTCTCTAGTTATTATCTGAGGATATTTCCTTTTTCACCATGGGCCCCTATGGGCTCCCAAATCTCACTTTGCAGATTCCACGAAAAGAGGGTTAGCAAACTGCTTCCTGAGAACTAAGCTGTAACTCTGTGAGAGGAATTCACATTTCACAAAGAAGTTTCTCAGAAAGCTTCTTTCACGTTTTGAACTGATGATATTTCCTTTATCAGCGTAGGGCACAATGCGATCCAAACAATTGCTTCTCTGGTTACTCTAAAAGAGTGATAATGGACTGTGGCAGCAAACATAAGTGTAACTCTGTGAGATGAATTCACACATCACAAAGAAGTTTCTAGGAAAGCTTCTTTCTAGTTTTCATCTGAGGATATTTCCTTTTTCACCCTTAAGTTCATTGCGTTCAATAGTGTCCCATTGAAGATTTCTAGAAAACTGTGTTCGCAAACTGAACAGTGAAGAGAAACGTGTAACTCTGTGAGTTGCATTCACACATCGCAATGCAGTTTCTCAGAAGGCTTCTTTCCAGTTTTCATCTGAGGATATTTCCTTTTTCACCATAGCCCTCAAAAGGACCCAAATATCAGTTTGCAGAACACAATATAACAGAGATAGCAAACTGTCCCAAGAAGGGAAGAGTGGAACTCTGTGTGATGAAGTCACACATCAGAAAGCAATCTCTCAGAAAGCTTCTCTCTGGTTATTATCTGATGATCATCTTTTTTCACCAGGGGCCCCTAAGGGCTCCCAAATCTCACTTTGCAGATTCCACGAAAGGAGTATTAGCAAACTGCTTCCTGAGAACTAAGCTGTAACTTTGTGAGAGAAATTCACAGATCACTAAGAAGTTTCTCAGAAAACTTATTTCACGTTTTGAACTGACGATATTTTATTTTTCAGCGTAGGCCTCGATGCGATCCAAAGTATTCCTTCTCAGGTTCCTCTAAAACAGTGATAATGGACTGTTGCAGGAAACATTAGTGTAACCCCGTGAGATGAATTCACACATCTCCAAGAAGTTTCTAAGAAAGCTTCTTTCTAGTTTTCATCTGAGGATGTTTCCCTTGCCACAGTAAGCTTCATTGGGTTCAGAAGAATCCCATCGCAGATTTCCAGCAAACTGTGTCAGCAAACTGAACACTGAAGAGAAAGGTGTAACTCTGTGAGTTGCATTCAAACATCGCAAGGCAGTTTCTCAGACGGCTTCTTTCCAGTTTTCATCTGAGGATATTTCCTTTTTCACCATAGCCCTCATTGATCTCCCAAATATCACTTTGCAGAACACAAGATAACAGAGTTAGCAAACTGTTTCAAGAATGGAAGGGTGGAACTCTGTGTGTTGAAGTCACACATCAGAAAGCAATCTCTCATTAAACTTCTCTCTAGTTATTATCTGAGGATATTTCCTTTTCACCATGGACCTCTATGGGCTCCCAAATCTCACTTTGTAGATTCCACGAAAAGAGTGTTATTAAACTGCTTCCTGAGAACTGAGCTGTAACTCGGTGAGATGAATTCATAGATCACAAAGAAGTTTCTCAGAAAGCTTCTTTCTAGTTTTCATCTAAGGTTATTTCCTTTGTCACTGTAAGCTTCATTGCGTTCAGAAGTATCCCATTGCAAATTTCCAGAAAACTATGTTAGCAAACTGAACACTGGAGAGAAACCTGTAACTCTGTGAATTGCATTCACACATCGCAATGCAGTTTCTCAGAAGACTTCTTTCCAGTTTTCATCTGAGGATAATTCTTTTTTCACCATAGCCCTCAATGAGCTCCCAAATATCACTTTGCAGAACACAAGATAACAGAGATAGCAAACTGTTCCAAGAAGGGAAGGGAGGAACTCTGTGTGTTGAAGTCACACGTCAGAAAGCAATTTCTCAGAAAGGTTCTCTGTAGTTATTAACTGAGGATATTTCCTGTCACCATGTGCCGCTTTGGGCTCCCAAATCTCACGTTGCAGATTCCACGAAAAGAGTGTTAGCAAACTGCTTCCTGAGAACAAAGGTGTAACTCTGTGAGAGGAATTCACAGATCACAAAGACGTTTCTCAGAACGCTTCTTTCACGTTTTGAACTGATGATATTTCGTTTATCAGTGTAGGCCTCTATGCGATCCAAAGAAGTCCTTCTCAGGTTTCTAAATAACAGAGATAATGGACTGTTGCATGAAACAAAAGCGTAATTCTGTGAGATGAATTCACACATCACCAAGAAGTTTCTAAGAAAACTTCTTTCTAGTTTTCATCTGAGGACATTTCCTTTGTCACCATAAGCTTCATTGCGTTCAGAAGTATCCCATTGCAAATTTCCAGAAACCTGTGTCAGCAAACTGAACACTGAAGAGAAAAGTGTAACTCTGTGAGTTGCATTCACACATTGCAATGTAGTTTCTCAGTAGGCTTCTTTCCAGTTTTGATCTGAGTATATTTCCTTTATCAAAATAGCCCTCAATGAGCTCCCAAATATCACTTTGCAGAACCCAACGCAACAGAGTTAGCAAACTGTTCCAAGAAGGGAAGGGTGGAAATCTGTGTGATGAAGTCACACATCACAAAGCAATCTCTCAGTAAACTTCTCTGTAGTTACTATCTGAGGATATATCGTTTTTCTCCATGGGACCCAATGGACCCCCAAATCTCAATTTGCAGATTCCCCGAAAAGAGTGTGAGCAACTGCTTCCTGAAGTCTAAGTTATAAGTCTGTGAGATGAACTCACAGATCAGAAAGAACTTTCTCAGAAAGCTTCTTTCACGTTTTGAACGGAGGAAATTTCCTTTATCAGCGTAGGCCTTAATGCGATCCAAGGAAGCCCTTCTCAGGTTCCTCAAAGACAGTGTTAATGTTCTGCTCCATGAAACATAAGTGTAACTCTTCAAGATGAATTCACACATAACCAAGAAGTTTCAAAGAGAGCTTCTTTCCAGCTTTCATCTGTGGATATTTCCTTTGTCACAGTAAGGTTCATTGCGCTATGAGGTATCCAATTACAGATTTCCGGAAAACTGTGTTAAAAAACTGATCACTGAAGACAAACGTGTAACTCTGTGAGTTGCATTCACACATGGCAATGTAGTTTCTCAGAGAGCTTCTCTTTAGTTATTATGTGAGGATATTTCCTTTTTCACCATAGCCCTCAATGAGCTCCCAAATATCACTTTGCAGTATCCACGACAACAGTGTTAGCAAACAGTTCCAAGAAGGGAAGGGTGGAACTCTGTGTGATGAAGTCACACATCAGAAAGCAATCTCTCAGAAAGCTTTTCTCTAGTTATTATCTGAGGATATTTCCTTTTTCACAATGGGCCCCAATGGACTCCCAAATATCCCTTTGCAGATTCCACGAAAAGTGAGGTAGCAAACTGCTTCATGAGGCCTAAGTTGTAACTCTGTAAGATGAATTCAGAGATAACAAAGAAGTTTCTCAGAAAGCTTCTTTCTCATTTTTATTGGAAGATATTTCTATTGGCCCCATTGTTTTCAAAGGGATCCGGAATATCTGTTCTCAGATTCCACACACATAGGCCTAGGCCACTGCCCCACGAAATACAGCTGTAACTCAGAGAGTTGAATTCACACATCGCAAAGCGGTTTCTCAGAAAGCTTCTTTCTTTTGTAAGACGAGGTTATTTGTGGTCTCGGAGAGCCACCATGTGACCTACTGCAGATTCGGCGAAAACTCTGCTAGCAAGCTTCTCAGTGAAAACAATGATGGACATCTGTGGGCTGAATTCACCCACAACAAAGAAGTTTCTGAGAAGGCTTTTCTGCAGGTTTCTCTGAGGATAGTTCCTTATTCACCATGCGATTCACGATATCCAAGACATCACATCTGAGATTCCTCAAAATGAGTGCTAGGAAACTCCCCCGAGAAAGGATGATGTAACACTGTGAAATGAATTCACATATCACAAAGCAGTTTCTCAGAAAGCTTGATTCCGCTTTTTCTTGGAGGATATTTCTTTTCTCCTTCCATTCTTCAAAGCCATCTGAAATATCACTTCTCGGAATTCACGGAAACAGTCCTAAGAAACGGCTCCAAAAAACACTGGCGAAACTCTGTGAGATGAAGTCACACATCAGAAAGCAATCTCTCAGAAAGCTTCTCTCTAGTTATTATCTGAGGATATTTCCTTTTTCACAAACGGCCCCAATAGGCTCCCAAATATCACTTTGCAGATTCTACGAAAAGAGTGTTAGCAAACTGCTTCTTGAGGCATAGTTTGAAACACTGTGAGATGAATTCACAGATGAGAATGAAGTTTCTCAGAAAGCTTGTTTCACGTTTTGAACTGATGAAATTTCCTTTATCAGCGTAGGCCTCAATGCGATCCAAGGAAGCCCTTCTCAGTTTCCTCAAAGACAGTGTTAATGGACTGCTCCAGGAAACATAAGTGTAACTCTGTGAGATGAATTCACACATCACCAAGAAGTTTCAAAGAAAGCTTCTTTCTAGTTTTCATCCGTGGATATTACCTTTGTCACCGTAAGGTTCATTGCGCCATGAAGTATCTAATTGCAGATTTCCAGAAAACTTAGTTAGCAAACTGATCACTGAAGAGAAACATGTAACTCTGTGAGTTGCATTCACTCATGGCAATGCAGTTTCTCAGAAGGCTTCTTTCCAGTTTTGATCTGAGGATATTTCCTTTTTCACCATAGCCCTCAAGGAGCTCCCAAATATACCTCTGCAGAATCCACGACAACAGTGTTAGCAAACTGTTCCAAGAAGGGAAGGGTGGAACTCTGTGTGATGAAGCCACACATGAGAAAGGAATATCTCAGAAAGCTTCTCTCTAGTTATGAGGTGAGGATATTTCCTTTTTCGGCTTGGGCGCCTATGGGCTCCCAAATATCACTTTACAGATTCCACGAAAAGAGTGATAGCAAACTGCTTCCTGAAGTCTAAGTTATAAGACTGTGAGATGAACTCACAGATCAGAAAGACGTTTCTCAGAAAGCTTCTTTCACGTTTTGAATGGATGAAATTTCCTTTATCAGCGTAGGCCTCAATGCGATCCAAAGAAGCCGTTCTCAGATTCCTCAAAGACAGTGTCAATGGACTGCACCACGAAACATAAGTGTAACTCTGTGAGATGAATTCACACATCACCAAGAAGTTTCTAAGAAAGCTTCTTTCTAGTTTTCATCTGTGGATATTTCCTTTGTCACCATAAGGTTCATGGCGCTATGAAGTATCTAATTGCAGATTTCCAGAAAACTGTGTTAACAAACTGATCACTGAGGAGAAACGTGTAACACTGTGAGTTGCATTCACACATGGCAATGCACTTTCTCAGAAAGCTTCTCTTTAGTTATTATGTGAGGATATTTCCTTTTTCACCATAGCCCTCAATGAGCTCCCAAATATACCTTTGCAGAATCCACGACATCAGTGTTAGCAAACTGTTCCAAGAAGGGAAGGGTGGAACTCTGTGTGATGAAGCCACACATCAGGAAGGAATCTCTCAGAAAGCTTCATTCTAGTTATTACTTGAGGATATTTCCTTTTTCACCATGGGCCCCTTTGGGCTCCCAAATATCACTTTACAGATTCCACGAATAGAGTGTTAGCAAACTGCTTCCTGAAGTCTAAGTTATAAGTCTGTGAGATGAACTCACAGATCAGAAAGACGTTTCTCAGAAAGCTTCTTTCACGTTTTGAACGGATGAAAATACCATTATCAGCGTAGGCCTCAATGCGATCCAAAGAAGCCGTTCTCAGATTCCTCAAAGACAGTGTTAATTGTCTGCTCCACGAAACATAAGTGTAATTCTGTGAGATGAATTCACACATCACCAAGAAGTTTCTAAGAAAGCTTCCTCTAGTTTTCATCTGTGGATATTTCCTTTGTCACCGTACGGTTCATTGCGCTATGAAATATCTAATTGCAGATTTCCAGAAAACTGTGTTAACAAACTGATCATTGAGGAGAAACGTGTAACACTGTGAGTTGCATTCACACATGGCAATGCACTTTCTCAGAAAGCTTCTCTTTAGTTATTATGTGAGGATACTTCCTTTTTCACCATAGCCCTCAATGAGCTCCCAAATATACCTTTGCAGAATCCACGACAACAGTGTTAGCAAACTGTTCCAAGAAGGGAAGGGTGGAACTCTGTGTGATGAAGCCACACATCAGAAAGGAATCTCTCAGAAATCTTCACTCTAGTTATTAGTTGAGGATATTTCCTTTTTCACCATGGGCCCCTATGGGCTCCCAAATATCACTTTACAGATTCCACGAAAAGAGTGTTAGCAAACTGCTTCCTGAAGTCTAAATTATAAGTCTGTGAGATGAACTCAGAGATCAGAAAGACGTTTCTCAGAAAGCTTCTTTCACGTTTTGAACGGATGAAATTACCTTTATCAGCGTAGGCCTCAATGCGATCCAAAGAAGCCATTCTCAGAGTCCTCAAAGACAATGTTAATTGTCTGCTCCACGAAACATAAGTGTAATACTGTGAGATGAATTCACACATCACCAAGAAGTTTCTACGAAAGCTTCTAGTTTTCATCTGTGGATATTTCCTTTGTCACCGTAAGGTTCATTGCGCTATGAAATATCTAATTGCAGATTTCCAGAAAACTGTGTTAACAAACTGATCACTGAGGAGAAACGTGTAACTCTGTGAGTTGCATTCACACATGGCAATGCAGTTTCTCAGAAAGCTTCTCTTTAGTTATTATGTGAGGATAGTTCCTTTTTCACCATAGCACTCAATGAGCTCCCAAATATACCTTTGCAGAATCCACGACAACACTGTTAGCAAACTGTTCCAAGAAGGGAAGGGTGGAACTCTGTGTGAGGAAGCCACACATCAGAAAGCAATCTCTCAGAAAGCTTCTCTGTAGTTATTATCTGAGATTATATCCATTTTCACCTTGGGCAACTATGAGCTTCCAAATCTCACTTTGCAGATTCCACGAAAAGAGTGTTAGCAAACTCCTTCCAGAGAGCTAGGCTGTAAATCTGTGAGGGAATTCACAGATCAGAAAGAAGTTTCTCAGAAAGATTCTTTCACGTTTTGAACTGATGATATTTCCTTTATCAGCGTAGGCCTCAATGCAATCCAAAGAAGTCCTTCTCAGATTCCTCAAAAACAGTGATAATGGACTGTTGCACGAAACATATGTGCAACATCCTGAGATTTATTCACACATCAGCAAGAAGTTTCTAGGAAAGCTTCTTTTAAGTTTTCATCTGAGGATATTTCCTTTGTCACTGTAACCTTCATTGCATTCAGAATTATCCCATTGCAGATTTCCAGAAAACTGTGTTAGCACAATGAACACTGAAGAGAAAGGTGCCACTCGGTGAGTTGCATTCACACATCGCAATGCTGTTTCTCAAAGGCTTCTTTAAAGTTTTCGTCTGAGGATATTTCCTTTTTCACCAACGCCCTCAATGAGCTCCCAAATAACACTTTGCAGAACCCAACAGAACAGAGTGAGCAAACTGTTCCAAGAAGGGAAGGGTGGAACTCTGTCTGATGAAGTCACACATCAGAAAGCAACCTCTCAGAAAGCTTCTCTCTACTTATTATCTGAGGGTAATTCCTTTTTCACCATGGGCCCCTATGGCCTCCCAAATCCCACTTTGCAGATTCCACGAAAAGAGTGATAGCAAACTGCTTCCTGAGAACTAAGCTGTAACTCCGTGAGAGGAATTCACAGATCACAGAGACGTTTCTCAGAAAGCTTCTTTCACGTTTTGTACTGATGATATTTCCTTTATCGGCGTAGGCCTCAATGCGATCCAAAGAAGTCCTTCTCAGGTTCCTCAAAAACAGTGATAATGGACTGTTGCAGGAAACATAAGAGTAACACTGTGAGATGAATTCACACATCACCAAGAAGTTTCTAGGCAAGCTTCTTTCTAGTTTTCATCTCAGGATATTTCCTTTGTCATCGTAAGCTTCATTGCCTTCAGATATATCCCATTGCAGATTTCCAGAAAACTGTGTTAGCACCCTGAACACTGAAGAGAAAGGTGTAACTCTGTGAGTTGCATTCACACATCGAAATGCAGTTCCTCAGAAGGCTTCTTTCCAGTTTTCCTCTGAGGATATTTCCTTTTTCACAATAGCCCTCAATGAGCTCACAAATATCACTTTGCAGAACACAAGATAACAAAGTTAGCAAACTGTACCAAGAAGGGAAGGATGGAAGTCTGTGTGATGAAGTCACACATCAGAAAGCAATCTCTCAGAAAGCTTCTCTCTACTTATTATCTGATGATATTTCCTTTTTCAGCATAGGCCCCTATGGGCTCCCAAATCTCACTTTGCAGATTACATGAAAAGAGTGTTAGCAATCTGCTTCCTGAGAACTAAGCTGTAACTCTGTGAGAGGAATTCGCGGATCACAAAGAAGTTTCTCAGAAAGCTTTTTTCATGTTTTGAACTGATGATATTTCCTTTATCAGCGTAGGCCTCAATGCTATCCGAAGAAGTCCTCAGGTTCCTCAAAAACAGTGATAATGGACTGTTGCAGAAAGCATAAGTGTAACTCTGTGAGAGGAAATCACACATCACCAAGAAGTTTCTAGGAAAGCTTCTTTCTAATTTTCAACTGAGGATATTTCCTTCGTCACCGTAAGATTCATTGCGTTCAGAAGTATCCCACTGCAGATTTCCAGAAAACTGTGTCAGCACACTGAACACTGAAGAGAAAGGTGTAACTCTGTGGGTTGCATTCACACATCGAAACGCAGTTTCTCAGAAGGCTTCTTTCCAGTTTTCCTCTGAGGATATTTCCTTTTTCACCATGGGCCCCTATGGCCTCCCAAATCCCACTTTGCAGATTCCACGAAAAGAGTGATAGCAAACTGCTTCCTGAGAACTAAGCTGTAACCCCATGAGAGGAATTCACAGATCACAAAGAAGTTTCTCAGAAAGCTTCTTTCACGTTTTCAACTGATGATATTTTATTTCTCAGCGTAGGCCTCGATACGATCCAAATTATTCCTTCTCAGGTACCTCAAAAACAGTGATAATGGATTGTTCCAGGAAAAATAAGTGTAACTTTGTGAGATGAATTCACTCATCACCGAGAAGTTTCTAGGAGAGCTTCTTTCTAGTTTTCATCTAGGATATTTCTTTTGTCACCGTAAGCTTCATTGTGTTCAGAAATATTCCATTGCAGATTTCCAAAAAACAATGTAAGCACACTGAACAGTGAAGAGAAACGTGTAACTCTTTGAGTTGCATTCACACAGCGCAATGCAGTTTCTCAGAAGGCTTCTTTCCAGTTTTGATCTGAGGATATTTCCTTTTTCAACATGGGCCCCTATGGGCTGCCAAATCTCACTTTGCAGATTCCACGAAAAGAGGGTTTGCAACATCCTTCCTGAGAACTAAGCTGTAACTCTGTGAGAGGAATTCACAGATCATAAAGATGTTTCTCAGAAAGCTTCTTTCACGTTGTGAACTGATGATATTTCCTTTATCAGAGTAGGCCTCATTGCGATAAAAAGAATTCCTCCTCAGGTTTTCAGTAACAGTGATAATGGACTGTTGCAGGAAACATAAGTGTAGCTCCGTGAGATGAATTCACACATCACCATGAAGTTTCTAGGAAAGTTTCTTTCTAGTTTTCATCTGAGGGTATTTCCTTTGTCACCGAAAGCTTCAAGGCGTTCAGAAGTATCCCATTGCAGATTTCCAGAAAACTGTGTGAGCACACTGAACACGGAAGAGAAAGGGGTCACTCTGCGACTTGCATTCACACATCGCAATGCAGTTTCTCTAAAGGCTTCTTTCCAGTTTTCATCTGAGGATATTTCCTCTTTCAGATAGCCCTCAATGAGCTCCCAAATATCATTTTGCAGAACACAAGATAACAGAGATAGCAAAGTGTTCCAAGAAGGGAAGTGTGGAACTCAGTGTGATGAAGTCACACAACAGAAAGCAATCTCTCAGAAAGCTTCTCTCTAGTTATTATCTGAGGATATTTCCTTTTTCACCAAGGGCCCCAATGAGCTCCCAAATCTCACTTTGCAGATTCCACGAAAAGAGTGTTAGCAAACTGCTTCCTGAGAACTAAGCTGTAATTCTGTGAGAGGAAATCACAGATCAAAAAGAAGTTTCTCAGAAAGCTTCTTTCACGTTTTGAACTGAAGATATTTCCTTTAGCAGCATAGGCCTCAATGCGGTCAAAAGAAGTCCTTCTCACGTTCCTCAAAAAAAGTGATAATGGACTTTTGCAGGAAACCTAAGTGGAACTCTGTGAGATGAATTCACCCATCACGAAGAAGTTTCTATGAACGCTTCTTTCTCCTTTTCAACTGAGGATATTTCCTTTGTCACCGTAAGCTTATTGCGTTCAGATGTATCCCATTGCAGATTTCCAGAAAACTGTGTTAGCACCTTGAACACTGAAGAGAAAGGTGTAACTCTGTGAGTTGCATTCACACATCGCAATGCAGTTTCTTGGAAGGCTTCTTTCCCGTTTTCATCTGAGGATATTTCCTTTTTCAGATAGCCCTCAATGAGCTCCCAAATATCACTTTGCGGAACACAAGATAACAGAGTTAGCAAACTGTTCCAAGAAGGAAAGGGTGGAACTCTGTGTGATGAAGTCACACATCAGAAAGCAATCTCTCAGAAAGCTTCTCTCTAGTTATTATCTGAGGATATTTCCTTTTTCACCATGGACCCCTATGGACTCCCAAATCTCACGTTGCAGATTCCACGAAAAGAGTGGTGGCAAACTGCTTCCTGAGAACTAAGCTGTAACTCTCTGATAGGAATTCACAGATCATAAAGAAGTTTCTCAGAAAGCTTCTTTCACGTTTTGAACTGATGATATATCCTTTATCAGCGTAAGCCTCATGCGATGCAAAGAAGTCCTTCTCAGTTTCCTCAATAACAGTGATAATGGACTGTTGCAGGAAACATAAGTGTAACACTGTGAGATGAATTCACACGTCACCAAGAAGTTTCTACGAAAGCTTCTTTCTAGTTTTCTACTGAGCATATTTCCCTTGTCACCGTAAGCTTCATGGCGTTCAGAAGCATCCCATTGCAGATTTCCAGAAAACTGTATTAGCACACTGAAAATTGAAGAGAAACGTGTAACTCTGTGTGTTGCATTCACACATGGCAATGCAGTTTCTGAGAAGGATTCTTTCCAGTTTTCATCTGAGGATATTTCCTTTTTCACCATGGGCCCCTTTGGGCTCCCAAATATCACTTTGCAGAACACAAGATAACAGAGTTTGCAAACTGTTCCAAGAAGGGAAGGGTGGAACTGTGTGTGATGAAGTCACACATCAGAAAGTAATCTCTCGGAAAGCTTCTCTCTACTTATTATCTGACTAAGTTTCCTTTTTCACCGTGGGCCCCGATGGGCTCCCAAATCTCACTTTGCAGATTCCACGAAAACACTGTTAGCGAACTGCTTCCTGAGAACTAAGGTTTAACTCTGTAAGAGGAATTCACAGATCACAAAGAAGTTTCTCAGAAAGCTTCTCTCACTTTCTGAACTGAAGATATTTTATTTATCAGCGTAGGTCTCAAAGCGATCCAAAGTATTCCTTCTCATGTACCTCAAATACAGTGATAATGAATTGTTGCAGGAAACTTAACTGTAACTCTGTGAGATGAATTCACACATGACCAAGAAGTTTCTAGGAAAGCTTGTTTCAAGTTTTCATCTGAGGATATTTCCTTTGTCACCGTAAGCTGCATTGCGTTCAGAAGTATCCCATTGCAGATTTCCAGAAAAGTGTGTTAGCACACTGAACACTGAAGAGAAAGGGGTAACTCTGTGAGTGGCATTCACACGTCCTAATGCAGTTTCTCAAAAGGCTTCTTTCCAGTTTTCATCTGAGGATATTTCCTCTTTCAGATAGCCCTCAATGAGCTCCCAAATATCACTTTGCAGAACACAAGATAACAGAGTTAGCAAACTGTTCAGAGAAGGGAAGGGTGCAACTCTGTGTGATGAAGTCACACATCAGAATGCAATCTCTCTGATAGCTTGACTTTAGTTATAATCTGACGATATTTCCTTCTTCACCATGGACCCCTATGGGCTCCCAAATCTCACTTTGCAGATTCCACGAAAGGAGTGTTAGCAAACTGCTTCCTGAGAATTAAGCTGTAACTCTCTTAGAGGAATTCACAGATCACAAAGAAGTTTCTCAGAAAGCTTCTTTCACGAATAAACTGATGATATATCCTTTATCAGCGTAGGCCTCAGTGCGTTCCAAATAGGTCCCTCTCAGGTTCCTCAAAAACAGTGATAATGGACTGTTGCAGGAAACTTAAGTGTAACTCTGTGAAATGAATTCCCACATCACCAAGAAGTTTCTAGGAAAGCTTCTTTCTAGTTTTCATCTGAGGATATTTCCTTTGTCTCTGTAAGCTTCGTTGCGTTCAGAAGTATCCCATTGAAGATTTCCAGAAAACTGTGTTAGCACACTGAACAATGAAGAGAAAGGTGGAACTCTGTGAGTTGCATTCACACATCGCCATGCCGTTTCTCAGACGGCTTCTTTCCAGGTTTCATCAGAGGATATTTCCGTTTTCAAAATAGCCCTCAATGAGCTCCCAAATATCACTTTGCAGAACACAAGATAGCATAGTTAGAAAACTGTTCCAAGAAGGGAAGGGTGGAACTCTATGTGATGAAGTCACACATCAGAAAGCTATCTCTCAAAAACCTTCTCTCTAACGATTAACTGAGGACATTTCCTTTTTCACCATGGGCCCTTCTGGGCTCCCAAATCTCACGTTGCATATTCCACGAAAAGTGTGTTACCACACTGCTTCCTGAGAACTAAGCTGTAACTCTGTGAGAGGAATTCACAGAGAACAAAGACTTTTCTCAGAAAGCTTCTTTCACGTTTTGAACTGATGACATTTCCTTTATCAGCGTAGGCCTCAATGCGATCCAAATAAGTCCTTCTCAGTTTCCTCAAAAACAGTGATAATGGACTGTTGCAGGAAACATAAGTGTAACTCTGTGAGATGAATTCACACATGACCAAGAAATTTTTTAAGAAAGCTTCTTTGTAGTTTTCAACTCAGGATATTTCCTTTGTCAACGTAAGCTTCATTGCGTTCAGAATTATGCCATTGCAGATTTCCAGAAAATTGTGTTAGGACACTGAACACTGAAGAGAGAGGTGTAACTCTGTGAGTTGCATTCACACATCGCAATGCAGTTTCTCAGAGGGCTTCTTTCCAGTTTTCTTCTGAGGATATTTCCTTTTTCACCATTGCCCTCAATGAGCTCCCAAATATCACTTTGCAGAACACAAGATAAAAGAGTTAGCAAACTGTTAAAAGAAGAAACGTTGGAACTCTGTGTGATGAAGTCACACATCAGAAATTAATCTCTCTGAAAGGTTCTCTCTAGTTTTTATCTGAGGATATTTCCTTTTTCACCATGGGCCCCGATGGGCTCCCAAATCTCAAGTTGCAGATTCCACGAAAAGAGTGGTAGCAAATTTCTTCCCGAGAACAGAGCTGTAACTCTGTGAGAGGAATTCACAGATCTCAAAGAAGTTTCTAAGAAAGCTTCTTTCACTTTTTGAACTGATGATATTTTATTTATCAGCGTAGGCCTCAATGCGATCCAAACTATTCCTTCTCAGGTACCTCAAAAAAAGTGATAATGGATTGTTGCAGGAAGCATAAGTGTAACTCTGTGAGATGAATTCACACGTCACCAAGAAGTTTCTGGGAAAGCCTCTTTCTATTTTTCAACTGAGGATATTTCGTTTGTTACCTTAAGTTTCATTGCGTTCAGAAGTATCCCATTGCAGATGTCCAGAAAACTGTGTTAGCACACTGAACACTGAAGAGATAGGTGTCATTCTGTGAGTTGCATTCACACATCGCAATGCAGTTTCTGAGAAGGCTTCTTTCCAGTTTTCATCTGAGGATATTTCCTTTTTCACCATAGACAGCAATGACCTCCCAAATATCACTTTGCAGAACACAAGATAACAGAAGTTAGCAAACTGTTCCAAGAAGGGAAGGGTGGAACTCTGTGTGATGAAGTCACACATCAGAAATCAATCTCTCAGAAAGCTTCTCTCTAGTTATTATCTGAGGATATTTCCTTTTTCACCATGGTCCCCTATGGGCTCCCAAATCTCACTTTGCAGATTCCACGAAAAGAGGGTTAGAAAACTGCTTCCTGAGAACTAAGCTGTAACTCTGTGATAGAAATTCACAGATCACAAAGAAGTTTCTCAGAAAGCTTCTTTCACATTTTGAACTGATGATATATCCTTCATCAGCGTAAGCCTCATGTGATGCAAAGAAGTCCTTCTCAGTTTCCTCAATAACAGTGATAATGGACTGTTGCAGGAAACATAAGTGTAACACTGTGAGATGAATTCACACATCACCAAGAAGTTTCTACGAAAGCTTCTTTCTAGTTTTCTACTGAGCATATTTCCTTTGTCACCGTAAGCTTCATGGCGTTCAGAAGCATCCCATTGCAGATTTCCAGAAAACTGTGTAAGCACACTGAAAATTGAAGAGAAACGTGTAACTCTGTGTGTTGCATTCACACATGGCAATGCAGTTTCTGAGAAGGATTCTTTCCAGTTTTCATCCGAGGATATTTCCTTTTTCACCATGGGCCCCTATGGGCTCCCAAATATCACTTTGCAGAACACAAGACAACAGAGTTAGCAAACTGTTCCAAGAAGAGAAGGGTGGAACAGTGTGTGATGAAGTCACACATCAGACAGTAACCTCTCGGAAAGCTTCTCTCTACTTATCATCTGACTAAGTTTCCTTTTTCACCGTGGGCCCCTATGGGGTCCCAAATCCCACTTTGCAGATTCCACGAAAACAGTGTTAGCAAACTGCTTCCTGAGAACTAAGGTTTAACTCTGTAAGAGGAATTCACAGATCACAAAGAAGTTTCTCAGAAAGCTTCTTTCACGTTTTGAACTCATGATATTTCCTTTATCAGCGTAGGCCACAATGCGATCCAAAGAAGTCCTTCTCAGGTTCCTCAAAAAGAGTGATAAGGGACTGTTGCAGGAAACATAAGTGTAACTCTGTGAGATGAATTCATTAATCACCAAGAAGTTTCTAGGAAACCTTCTTTCTAATTTTCAACTGAGGATATTTACTTTGCCTCCGTAAGCTTCATTGCGTTCAGAAGTATCCCATTGCAGATTTCCAGAATACTGTGCTAGGACAAAGAACACTGAGGGAAAGGTGTAACTCTGTGAGTTACATTCACATATCACAATGCATTTTCTCAGAAGGCTTTTTTCCAGTTTTCATCTGAGGATATTTCCTTTTTCACGATAGCCCTAAATGATTTCCCAAATATTACTTTGGAGAACACAAGATAACGGAGTTAGCAAAGTTTTCCAAGAAGGGAAGGGTGGAACTCTGTGTGATTAAGTCACACATCAGAAAGCAATCTCTCAGAAAGCTTCTCTCTACTTATTATCTGAGGATGTTTCCTTTTTCACTGTGGGATCCTCTGGGCTCCCAATTCTCATTTTGCAGATTCCACGCAAACAGTGTTAGCAAACTGCTTCCTGAGAACCAGGGTTTAACTCTGTAAGAGGAATTCACAGATCACAAAGTAGTTTCTCATAAACCTTCTTTCACGTTCTGAACTCATGATATTTCCTTTATCAGCGTAGGCCTCAATGTGATCCAAAGAAGTCCTTCTCAGGTTCCTCAAAAAGAGTGATAATGGACTGTTGCAGGAAACCTAAGGGTAACTCTGTGAGATGAATTCACACATCACCAAGAAGTTTTTAGGAAAGCTTCTTTGTAGTTTTCATCTGAGGGTATTTCCGTTGTCTCCATAAGCTTCATTGCGTTCAGAAGTATCCCATTGCAGATTTCCAGAAAACTGTGTCAGCACACTGAACACTGAAGAGAAAAGTGTAACTCTGTGAGTTGCATTCACACATCACAATGCAGTTTCTCAGAAGGTTTCTTTCCTGTTTCCATCTGAGTATATTTCCATTTTCACCATAGCACTCAATAAGCTCCCAAATATCTGTTTGCAGAACACAAGATAACAGAGTTAGCAAACTGTTCCAAGAAGGGAAGGGTGGAAATCTGTGTGATGAAGTCACACATCAGAAAGCAATCTCTCAGAATGCTTCTCTCTAGTTATTATCTGACGATATGTCCATTTTCATAATGGGCCACTATGGTCTCCCAAATCTACTTTGCAGATTCCATGAAAAGAGTGCTAGCAAACTGCTTCCTTTGAACTAAGATGTATCTTAGTTACACATCAGAAAGCAATCTCTCAGAAAGCTTCTCTCTTATTATTATCTGAGGATATTTCCTTTTTCAGCATGAGCCCCTATGGGCTCCCAAATCTCACTTTGCAGATTCCACGAAGAGTGTTAGCAAACTGCTTCCTGAGAACTAAGATGTAACTCTGTGAGAGGAATTCACAGATCACAAAGAAGTTTCTCAGACCTTCTTTCACGTTTTGAACTAATGATATTTCCTTTATCAGCGTAGGCCTCAATACGATCCAAAGAGATTCTTCTCAGCTTCCTCAAAAACATTGACAACGGACTGTTGCCTGAAATAAAACTGTAACGCTGTGAGATGCATTCACAGATCACCAAGAAGTTTCTAGGAAAGCTTCTCTCTAGTTTTCAACTGAGGATATTTCCTTTTTCACCATGGGCCCCTATGGGCTCCCAAATCTCACTTTGCAGATTCCACGAAAAGAGTGTTGGCAAACTGCTTCCTGAGAACTAATCTGTAACTCTGTGAGAGGAATTCACAGATCACAAAGAAGTTTCTCAGAAAACTTCTTTCACGTTTTGAACTGACGATTTTTTATTTTTCAGTGTCGGCCTCAATGCGATCCAAATTATTCCTTCTCAGGTTCCTCAAAAACATTGATAGCGGACTGTTGCAGGAAACATAAATGTAACTCTGTGAGATGAATTCACACATCACCATTACGTTTCTAGGAAAGCTACTTTCTAGTTTTCATCTGCGGATATTTCCTTTGTCACCGTAAGCTTCATTGCGTTCAGATGTATCCCATTCCAGATTTCCAGAAATCTGTGTTAGCACAGTGAAGAGAAAGGTGTAACTCTGTGAGTTGCATTCACTCATCGCAATGCAGTTTCTCAGAAGGCTTCTTTCAATTTTTCATCTGAGGATGTTTCCTTATCACCATAGCCCTCAATGAGCTCCCAAATATCCGTTTGCAGAACACAAGATAACAGTGTTAGCAAACTGTTCCAAGAAGGGAAGGGTGGAACTCTGTGTGATGAATTCACTAATCAGAAAGCAATCTCTCACAAAGTTTCTCTCTAGTTATTATCTGAGGATATTTCGTTTTACACCATGGACACCTATGGGCTCCCAAATCTTAGTTTGCAGCTTCCACGAAAAGAGTGTTAGCACACTGCTTCCTGAGAACTAAGCTGTAACTCTGTGAGAGGAATTCACAAATCACAAATAAAATTCTCAGAAAGCTTCTTTCACGTTTTGAATTGATGATATTTCCTTTATCAGCGTAGGCCTCAATACGATCCAAAGAAGTCCTTCTCAGATTCCTCAAAAACATTGATAACGAACTGTTGCAGGAAACATAAGTGTAACTCTGTGAGATGAATTCACACATCACCAATAAATTTCTAAGAAAACTTCTTTCTAGTTTTCATCTGAGGATATTTCCTTTGTCGCCATAAGCTTCATTGCGTTCAGAATTATCCCATTGCAAATTTCCAGAACACTGTGTCAGCAAACTGAACACTGAAGAGAAACGTGTAACTCTGTGAGTTGCATTCACACAACGTAATGTAGTTTCTCAGAAGGCTTCTTTCCAATTTTCATGTGAGAATATTTCGTTTTTCACCATAGGCCTCAATGAGCTCCCAAATATCACTTAGCAATACACAAGATAACAGAGTTAGCAAACTGGTCCAAGAAGGGAATGGTGGAACTCTCTGTGATGAAGTCACACAAGAAAGCAATCTCTTGGAAAGCTTCTCTGTAGTTATTATCTGAGGATATTTCCTTTTTCACCATGGGCCCTTATGGGCTCCCAAATCTCACTTTGCAGTTTCCACGAAAAGAGTGTTAGCAAACTGCTTCCTGAGAACTATGCTGTAGCACGGTGAGAGGAATTCACAGAGCACAAAGAAGTTTCTCAGAAAGCTTCTTTCACGTTTTGAACTGATGATATTTCCTTTATCAGCGTAGGCCTCAATGCGATCCAAACAAACCCTCTCTGGTTCCTCAAAAGCAGTGATAATGGACTGTTGCAGGAAACATAAGTGTAACTCTGTGAGATGAATTCTCACATCACCAAGAAGTTTCTAGGAAGGCATCTTTCTAGTTTTCATCTGAGAATATTTCCTCTGTCACCGTAAGCTTCATTGCGTTCAGAAGTATCCCATATCAGATTTCCAGAAAACTGTGTTAGCACCCTGAACACTGAAGAGAAAGGTGTAACTCTGTGAGTTGCATTCACACATCGCAATGCAGTTTTTCAGAAGGCTTCATTCCAGTTTTCATCTGAGTATATTTCCTTTTTCACCATAGCCCTCAATGAGCTCCAAAATATCACTTGGCAGAACACAAGATAACAGAGTTAGCAAACTGTTCCAAGAAGGGAAGTGTGGGACTCTGTGTGATTAAGTCACACATTGGAAAGCAATCTCTCAGAAAGCTTCTCTCTAGTTATTATCTGAGGATATTTCCTTTTTCACCATGGGCCCCTATGGGCTCCCAAATCTCACTTTGCAGATTCCACGAAAAGAGGGTTAGCAAACTGCTTCCTGAGAACTAAGCTGTAACTCTGTGAGAGGAATTCACATTTCACAAAGAAGTTTCTCAGAAAGCTTCTTTCACGTTTTGAACTGATGATATTTCCTTTATCAGCGTAGGGCACAATGCGATCCAAACAATTGCTTCTCTGGTTACTCTAAAAGAGTGATAATGGACTGTGGCAGCAAACATAAGTGTAACTCTGTGAGATGAATTCACACATCACAAAGAAGTTTCTAGGAAAGCTTCTTTCTAGTTTTCATCTGAGGATATTTCCTTTTTCACCCTTAAGTTCATTGCGTTCAATAGTGTCCCATTGAAGATTTCTAGAAAACTGTGTTCGCAAACTGAACAGTGAAGAGAAACGTGTAACTCTGTGAGTTGCATTCACACATCGCAATGCAGTTTCTCAGAAGGCTTCTTTCCAGTTTTCATCTGAGGATATTTCCTTTTTCACCATAGCCCTCAAAAGGACCCAAATATCAGTTTGCAGAACACAATATAACAGAGATAGCAAACTGTCCCAAGAAGGGAAGAGTGGAACTCTGTGTGATGAAGTCACACATCAGAAAGCAATCTCTCAGAAAGCTTCTCTCTGGTTATTATCTGATGATCATCTTTTTTCACCAGGGGCCCCTAAGGGCTCCCAAATCTCACTTTGCAGATTCCACGAAAGGAGTATTAGCAAACTGCTTCCTGAGAACTAAGCTGTAACTTTGTGAGAGAAATTCACAGATCACTAAGAAGTTTCTCAGAAAACTTATTTCACGTTTTGAACTGACGATATTTTATTTTTCAGCGTAGGCCTCGATGCGATCCAAAGTATTCCTTCTCAGGTTCCTCTAAAACAGTGATAATGGACTGTTGCAGGAAACATTAGTGTAACCCCGTGAGATGAATTCACACATCTCCAAGAAGTTTCTAAGAAAGCTTCTTTCTAGTTTTCATCTGAGGATGTTTCCCTTGCCACAGTAAGCTTCATTGGGTTCAGAAGAATCCCATCGCAGATTTCCAGCAAACTGTGTCAGCAAACTGAACACTGAAGAGAAAGGTGTAACTCTGTGAGTTGCATTCAAACATCGCAAGGCAGTTTCTCAGACGGCTTCTTTCCAGTTTTCATCTGAGGATATTTCCTTTTTCACCATAGCCCTCATTGATCTCCCAAATATCACTTTGCAGAACACAAGATAACAGAGTTAGCAAACTGTTTCAAGAATGGAAGGGTGGAACTCTGTGTGTTGAAGTCACACATCAGAAAGCAATCTCTCATTAAACTTCTCTCTAGTTATTATCTGAGGATATTTCCTTTTCACCATGGACCTCTATGGGCTCCCAAATCTCACTTTGTAGATTCCACGAAAAGAGTGTTATTAAACTGCTTCCTGAGAACTGAGCTGTAACTCGGTGAGATGAATTCATAGATCACAAAGAAGTTTCTCAGAAAGCTTCTTTCTAGTTTTCATCTAAGGTTATTTCCTTTGTCACTGTAAGCTTCATTGCGTTCAGAAGTATCCCATTGCAAATTTCCAGAAAACTATGTTAGCAAACTGAACACTGGAGAGAAACCTGTAACTCTGTGAATTGCATTCACACATCGCAATGCAGTTTCTCAGAAGACTTCTTTCCAGTTTTCATCTGAGGATAATTCTTTTTTCACCATAGCCCTCAATGAGCTCCCAAATATCACTTTGCAGAACACAAGATAACAGAGATAGCAAACTGTTCCAAGAAGGGAAGGGAGGAACTCTGTGTGTTGAAGTCACACGTCAGAAAGCAATTTCTCAGAAAGGTTCTCTGTAGTTATTAACTGAGGATATTTCCTGTCACCATGTGCCGCTTTGGGCTCCCAAATCTCACGTTGCAGATTCCACGAAAAGAGTGTTAGCAAACTGCTTCCTGAGAACAAAGGTGTAACTCTGTGAGAGGAATTCACAGATCACAAAGACGTTTCTCAGAACGCTTCTTTCACGTTTTGAACTGATGATATTTCGTTTATCAGTGTAGGCCTCTATGCGATCCAAAGAAGTCCTTCTCAGGTTTCTAAATAACAGAGATAATGGACTGTTGCATGAAACAAAAGCGTAATTCTGTGAGATGAATTCACACATCACCAAGAAGTTTCTAAGAAAACTTCTTTCTAGTTTTCATCTGAGGACATTTCCTTTGTCACCATAAGCTTCATTGCGTTCAGAAGTATCCCATTGCAAATTTCCAGAAACCTGTGTCAGCAAACTGAACACTGAAGAGAAAAGTGTAACTCTGTGAGTTGCATTCACACATTGCAATGTAGTTTCTCAGTAGGCTTCTTTCCAGTTTTGATCTGAGTATATTTCCTTTATCAAAATAGCCCTCAATGAGCTCCCAAATATCACTTTGCAGAACCCAACGCAACAGAGTTAGCAAACTGTTCCAAGAAGGGAAGGGTGGAAATCTGTGTGATGAAGTCACACATCACAAAGCAATCTCTCAGTAAACTTCTCTGTAGTTACTATCTGAGGATATATCGTTTTTCTCCATGGGACCCAATGGACCCCCAAATCTCAATTTGCAGATTCCCCGAAAAGAGTGTGAGCAACTGCTTCCTGAAGTCTAAGTTATAAGTCTGTGAGATGAACTCACAGATCAGAAAGAACTTTCTCAGAAAGCTTCTTTCACGTTTTGAACGGAGGAAATTTCCTTTATCAGCGTAGGCCTTAATGCGATCCAAGGAAGCCCTTCTCAGGTTCCTCAAAGACAGTGTTAATGTTCTGCTCCATGAAACATAAGTGTAACTCTTCAAGATGAATTCACACATAACCAAGAAGTTTCAAAGAGAGCTTCTTTCCAGCTTTCATCTGTGGATATTTCCTTTGTCACAGTAAGGTTCATTGCGCTATGAGGTATCCAATTACAGATTTCCGGAAAACTGTGTTAAAAAACTGATCACTGAAGACAAACGTGTAACTCTGTGAGTTGCATTCACACATGGCAATGTAGTTTCTCAGAGAGCTTCTCTTTAGTTATTATGTGAGGATATTTCCTTTTTCACCATAGCCCTCAATGAGCTCCCAAATATCACTTTGCAGTATCCACGACAACAGTGTTAGCAAACAGTTCCAAGAAGGGAAGGGTGGAACTCTGTGTGATGAAGTCACACATCAGAAAGCAATCTCTCAGAAAGCTTTTCTCTAGTTATTATCTGAGGATATTTCCTTTTTCACAATGGGCCCCAATGGACTCCCAAATATCCCTTTGCAGATTCCACGAAAAGTGAGGTAGCAAACTGCTTCATGAGGCCTAAGTTGTGACTCTGTAAGATGAATTCAGAGATAACAAAGAAGTTTCTCAGAAAGCTTCTTTCTCATTTTTATTGGAAGATATTTCTATTGGCCCCATTGTTTTCAAAGGGATCCGGAATATCTGTTCTCAGATTCCACACACATAGGCCTAGGCCACTGCCCCACGAAATACAGCTGTAACTCAGAGAGTTGAATTCACACATCGCAAAGCGGTTTCTCAGAAAGCTTCTTTCTTTTGTAAGACGAGGTTATTTGTGGTCTCGGAGAGCCACCATGTGACCTACTGCAGATTCGGCGAAAACTCTGCTAGCAAGCTTCTCAGTGAAAACAATGATGGACATCTGTGGGCTGAATTCACCCACAACAAAGAAGTTTCTGAGAAGGCTTTTCTGCAGGTTTCTCTGAGGATAGTTCCTTATTCACCATGCGATTCACGATATCCAAGACATCACATCTGAGATTCCTCAAAATGAGTGCTAGGAAACTCCCCCGAGAAAGGATGATGTAACACTGTGAAATGAATTCACATATCACAAAGCAGTTTCTCAGAAAGCTTGATTCCGCTTTTTCTTGGAGGATATTTCTTTTCTCCTTCCATTCTTCAAAGCCATCTGAAATATCACTTCTCGGAATTCACGGAAACAGTCCTAAGAAACGGCTCCAAAAAACACTGGCGAAACTCTGTGAGATGAAGTCACACATCAGAAAGCAATCTCTCAGAAAGCTTCTCTCTAGTTATTATCTGAGGATATTTCCTTTTTCACAAACGGCCCCAATAGGCTCCCAAATATCACTTTGCAGATTCTACGAAAAGAGTGTTAGCAAACTGCTTCTTGAGGCATAGTTTGAAACACTGTGAGATGAATTCACAGATGAGAATGAAGTTTCTCAGAAAGCTTGTTTCACGTTTTGAACTGATGAAATTTCCTTTATCAGCGTAGGCCTCAATGCGATCCAAGGAAGCCCTTCTCAGTTTCCTCAAAGACAGTGTTAATGGACTGCTCCAGGAAACATAAGTGTAACTCTGTGAGATGAATTCACACATCACCAAGAAGTTTCAAAGAAAGCTTCTTTCTAGTTTTCATCCGTGGATATTACCTTTGTCACCGTAAGGTTCATTGCGCCATGAAGTATCTAATTGCAGATTTCCAGAAAACTTAGTTAGCAAACTGATCACTGAAGAGAAACATGTAACTCTGTGAGTTGCATTCACTCATGGCAATGCAGTTTCTCAGAAGGCTTCTTTCCAGTTTTGATCTGAGGATATTTCCTTTTTCACCATAGCCCTCAAGGAGCTCCCAAATATACCTCTGCAGAATCCACGACAACAGTGTTAGCAAACTGTTCCAAGAAGGGAAGGGTGGAACTCTGTGTGATGAAGCCACACATGAGAAAGGAATATCTCAGAAAGCTTCTCTCTAGTTATGAGGTGAGGATATTTCCTTTTTCGGCTTGGGCGCCTATGGGCTCCCAAATATCACTTTACAGATTCCACGAAAAGAGTGATAGCAAACTGCTTCCTGAAGTCTAAGTTATAAGACTGTGAGATGAACTCACAGATCAGAAAGACGTTTCTCAGAAAGCTTCTTTCACGTTTTGAATGGATGAAATTTCCTTTATCAGCGTAGGCCTCAATGCGATCCAAAGAAGCCGTTCTCAGATTCCTCAAAGACAGTGTCAATGGACTGCACCACGAAACATAAGTGTAACTCTGTGAGATGAATTCACACATCACCAAGAAGTTTCTAAGAAAGCTTCTTTCTAGTTTTCATCTGTGGATATTTCCTTTGTCACCATAAGGTTCATGGCGCTATGAAGTATCTAATTGCAGATTTCCAGAAAACTGTGTTAACAAACTGATCACTGAGGAGAAACGTGTAACACTGTGAGTTGCATTCACACATGGCAATGCACTTTCTCAGAAAGCTTCTCTTTAGTTATTATGTGAGGATATTTCCTTTTTCACCATAGCCCTCAATGAGCTCCCAAATATACCTTTGCAGAATCCACGACATCAGTGTTAGCAAACTGTTCCAAGAAGGGAAGGGTGGAACTCTGTGTGATGAAGCCACACATCAGGAAGGAATCTCTCAGAAAGCTTCATTCTAGTTATTACTTGAGGATATTTCCTTTTTCACCATGGGCCCCTTTGGGCTCCCAAATATCACTTTACAGATTCCACGAATAGAGTGTTAGCAAACTGCTTCCTGAAGTCTAAGTTATAAGTCTGTGAGATGAACTCACAGATCAGAAAGACGTTTCTCAGAAAGCTTCTTTCACGTTTTGAACGGATGAAAATACCATTATCAGCGTAGGCCTCAATGCGATCCAAAGAAGCCGTTCTCAGATTCCTCAAAGACAGTGTTAATTGTCTGCTCCACGAAACATAAGTGTAATTCTGTGAGATGAATTCACACATCACCAAGAAGTTTCTAAGAAAGCTTCCTCTAGTTTTCATCTGTGGATATTTCCTTTGTCACCGTACGGTTCATTGCGCTATGAAATATCTAATTGCAGATTTCCAGAAAACTGTGTTAACAAACTGATCATTGAGGAGAAACGTGTAACACTGTGAGTTGCATTCACACATGGCAATGCACTTTCTCAGAAAGCTTCTCTTTAGTTATTATGTGAGGATACTTCCTTTTTCACCATAGCCCTCAATGAGCTCCCAAATATACCTTTGCAGAATCCACGACAACAGTGTTAGCAAACTGTTCCAAGAAGGGAAGGGTGGAACTCTGTGTGATGAAGCCACACATCAGAAAGGAATCTCTCAGAAATCTTCACTCTAGTTATTAGTTGAGGATATTTCCTTTTTCACCATGGGCCCCTATGGGCTCCCAAATATCACTTTACAGATTCCACGAAAAGAGTGTTAGCAAACTGCTTCCTGAAGTCTAAATTATAAGTCTGTGAGATGAACTCAGAGATCAGAAAGACGTTTCTCAGAAAGCTTCTTTCACGTTTTGAACGGATGAAATTACCTTTATCAGCGTAGGCCTCAATGCGATCCAAAGAAGCCATTCTCAGAGTCCTCAAAGACAATGTTAATTGTCTGCTCCACGAAACATAAGTGTAATACTGTGAGATGAATTCACACATCACCAAGAAGTTTCTACGAAAGCTTCTAGTTTTCATCTGTGGATATTTCCTTTGTCACCGTAAGGTTCATTGCGCTATGAAATATCTAATTGCAGATTTCCAGAAAACTGTGTTAACAAACTGATCACTGAGGAGAAACGTGTAACTCTGTGAGTTGCATTCACACATGGCAATGCAGTTTCTCAGAAAGCTTCTCTTTAGTTATTATGTGAGGATAGTTCCTTTTTCACCATAGCACTCAATGAGCTCCCAAATATACCTTTGCAGAATCCACGACAACACTGTTAGCAAACTGTTCCAAGAAGGGAAGGGTGGAACTCTGTGTGAGGAAGCCACACATCAGAAAGCAATCTCTCAGAAAGCTTCTCTGTAGTTATTATCTGAGATTATATCCATTTTCAC
The DNA here is from genome assembly GCF_007565055.1 of Rhinopithecus roxellana. Taxonomy (NCBI): domain Eukaryota; kingdom Metazoa; phylum Chordata; class Mammalia; order Primates; family Cercopithecidae; genus Rhinopithecus; species Rhinopithecus roxellana. Next base: position 94,785,410 of record NC_044559.1, on the reverse strand, counting down.
CTTGGGCAACTATGAGCTTCCAAATCTCACTTTGCAGATTCCACGAAAAGAGTGTTAGCAAACTCCTTCCAGAGAGCTAGGCTGTAAATCTGTGAGGGAATTCACAGATCAGAAAGAAGTTTCTCAGAAAGATTCTTTCACGTTTTGAACTGATGATATTTCCTTTATCAGCGTAGGCCTCAATGCAATCCAAAGAAGTCCTTCTCAGATTCCTCAAAAACAGTGATAATGGACTGTTGCACGAAACATATGTGCAACATCCTGAGATTTATTCACACATCAGCAAGAAGTTTCTAGGAAAGCTTCTTTTAAGTTTTCATCTGAGGATATTTCCTTTGTCACTGTAACCTTCATTGCATTCAGAATTATCCCATTGCAGATTTCCAGAAAACTGTGTTAGCACAATGAACACTGAAGAGAAAGGTGCCACTCGGTGAGTTGCATTCACACATCGCAATGCTGTTTCTCAAAGGCTTCTTTAAAGTTTTCGTCTGAGGATATTTCCTTTTTCACCAACGCCCTCAATGAGCTCCCAAATAACACTTTGCAGAACCCAACAGAACAGAGTGAGCAAACTGTTCCAAGAAGGGAAGGGTGGAACTCTGTCTGATGAAGTCACACATCAGAAAGCAACCTCTCAGAAAGCTTCTCTCTACTTATTATCTGAGGGTAATTCCTTTTTCACCATGGGCCCCTATGGCCTCCCAAATCCCACTTTGCAGATTCCACGAAAAGAGTGATAGCAAACTGCTTCCTGAGAACTAAGCTGTAACTCCGTGAGAGGAATTCACAGATCACAGAGACGTTTCTCAGAAAGCTTCTTTCACGTTTTGTACTGATGATATTTCCTTTATCGGCGTAGGCCTCAATGCGATCCAAAGAAGTCCTTCTCAGGTTCCTCAAAAACAGTGATAATGGACTGTTGCAGGAAACATAAGAGTAACACTGTGAGATGAATTCACACATCACCAAGAAGTTTCTAGGCAAGCTTCTTTCTAGTTTTCATCTCAGGATATTTCCTTTGTCATCGTAAGCTTCATTGCCTTCAGATATATCCCATTGCAGATTTCCAGAAAACTGTGTTAGCACCCTGAACACTGAAGAGAAAGGTGTAACTCTGTGAGTTGCATTCACACATCGAAATGCAGTTCCTCAGAAGGCTTCTTTCCAGTTTTCCTCTGAGGATATTTCCTTTTTCACAATAGCCCTCAATGAGCTCACAAATATCACTTTGCAGAACACAAGATAACAAAGTTAGCAAACTGTACCAAGAAGGGAAGGATGGAAGTCTGTGTGATGAAGTCACACATCAGAAAGCAATCTCTCAGAAAGCTTCTCTCTACTTATTATCTGATGATATTTCCTTTTTCAGCATAGGCCCCTATGGGCTCCCAAATCTCACTTTGCAGATTACATGAAAAGAGTGTTAGCAATCTGCTTCCTGAGAACTAAGCTGTAACTCTGTGAGAGGAATTCGCGGATCACAAAGAAGTTTCTCAGAAAGCTTTTTTCATGTTTTGAACTGATGATATTTCCTTTATCAGCGTAGGCCTCAATGCTATCCGAAGAAGTCCTCAGGTTCCTCAAAAACAGTGATAATGGACTGTTGCAGAAAGCATAAGTGTAACTCTGTGAGAGGAAATCACACATCACCAAGAAGTTTCTAGGAAAGCTTCTTTCTAATTTTCAACTGAGGATATTTCCTTCGTCACCGTAAGATTCATTGCGTTCAGAAGTATCCCACTGCAGATTTCCAGAAAACTGTGTCAGCACACTGAACACTGAAGAGAAAGGTGTAACTCTGTGGGTTGCATTCACACATCGAAACGCAGTTTCTCAGAAGGCTTCTTTCCAGTTTTCCTCTGAGGATATTTCCTTTTTCACCATGGGCCCCTATGGCCTCCCAAATCCCACTTTGCAGATTCCACGAAAAGAGTGATAGCAAACTGCTTCCTGAGAACTAAGCTGTAACCCCATGAGAGGAATTCACAGATCACAAAGAAGTTTCTCAGAAAGCTTCTTTCACGTTTTCAACTGATGATATTTTATTTCTCAGCGTAGGCCTCGATACGATCCAAATTATTCCTTCTCAGGTACCTCAAAAACAGTGATAATGGATTGTTCCAGGAAAAATAAGTGTAACTTTGTGAGATGAATTCACTCATCACCGAGAAGTTTCTAGGAGAGCTTCTTTCTAGTTTTCATCTAGGATATTTCTTTTGTCACCGTAAGCTTCATTGTGTTCAGAAATATTCCATTGCAGATTTCCAAAAAACAATGTAAGCACACTGAACAGTGAAGAGAAACGTGTAACTCTTTGAGTTGCATTCACACAGCGCAATGCAGTTTCTCAGAAGGCTTCTTTCCAGTTTTGATCTGAGGATATTTCCTTTTTCAACATGGGCCCCTATGGGCTGCCAAATCTCACTTTGCAGATTCCACGAAAAGAGGGTTTGCAACATCCTTCCTGAGAACTAAGCTGTAACTCTGTGAGAGGAATTCACAGATCATAAAGATGTTTCTCAGAAAGCTTCTTTCACGTTGTGAACTGATGATATTTCCTTTATCAGAGTAGGCCTCATTGCGATAAAAAGAATTCCTCCTCAGGTTTTCAGTAACAGTGATAATGGACTGTTGCAGGAAACATAAGTGTAGCTCCGTGAGATGAATTCACACATCACCATGAAGTTTCTAGGAAAGTTTCTTTCTAGTTTTCATCTGAGGGTATTTCCTTTGTCACCGAAAGCTTCAAGGCGTTCAGAAGTATCCCATTGCAGATTTCCAGAAAACTGTGTGAGCACACTGAACACGGAAGAGAAAGGGGTCACTCTGCGACTTGCATTCACACATCGCAATGCAGTTTCTCTAAAGGCTTCTTTCCAGTTTTCATCTGAGGATATTTCCTCTTTCAGATAGCCCTCAATGAGCTCCCAAATATCATTTTGCAGAACACAAGATAACAGAGATAGCAAAGTGTTCCAAGAAGGGAAGTGTGGAACTCAGTGTGATGAAGTCACACAACAGAAAGCAATCTCTCAGAAAGCTTCTCTCTAGTTATTATCTGAGGATATTTCCTTTTTCACCAAGGGCCCCAATGAGCTCCCAAATCTCACTTTGCAGATTCCACGAAAAGAGTGTTAGCAAACTGCTTCCTGAGAACTAAGCTGTAATTCTGTGAGAGGAAATCACAGATCAAAAAGAAGTTTCTCAGAAAGCTTCTTTCACGTTTTGAACTGAAGATATTTCCTTTAGCAGCATAGGCCTCAATGCGGTCAAAAGAAGTCCTTCTCACGTTCCTCAAAAAAAGTGATAATGGACTTTTGCAGGAAACCTAAGTGGAACTCTGTGAGATGAATTCACCCATCACGAAGAAGTTTCTATGAACGCTTCTTTCTCCTTTTCAACTGAGGATATTTCCTTTGTCACCGTAAGCTTATTGCGTTCAGATGTATCCCATTGCAGATTTCCAGAAAACTGTGTTAGCACCTTGAACACTGAAGAGAAAGGTGTAACTCTGTGAGTTGCATTCACACATCGCAATGCAGTTTCTTGGAAGGCTTCTTTCCCGTTTTCATCTGAGGATATTTCCTTTTTCAGATAGCCCTCAATGAGCTCCCAAATATCACTTTGCGGAACACAAGATAACAGAGTTAGCAAACTGTTCCAAGAAGGAAAGGGTGGAACTCTGTGTGATGAAGTCACACATCAGAAAGCAATCTCTCAGAAAGCTTCTCTCTAGTTATTATCTGAGGATATTTCCTTTTTCACCATGGACCCCTATGGACTCCCAAATCTCACGTTGCAGATTCCACGAAAAGAGTGGTGGCAAACTGCTTCCTGAGAACTAAGCTGTAACTCTCTGATAGGAATTCACAGATCATAAAGAAGTTTCTCAGAAAGCTTCTTTCACGTTTTGAACTGATGATATATCCTTTATCAGCGTAAGCCTCATGCGATGCAAAGAAGTCCTTCTCAGTTTCCTCAATAACAGTGATAATGGACTGTTGCAGGAAACATAAGTGTAACACTGTGAGATGAATTCACACGTCACCAAGAAGTTTCTACGAAAGCTTCTTTCTAGTTTTCTACTGAGCATATTTCCCTTGTCACCGTAAGCTTCATGGCGTTCAGAAGCATCCCATTGCAGATTTCCAGAAAACTGTATTAGCACACTGAAAATTGAAGAGAAACGTGTAACTCTGTGTGTTGCATTCACACATGGCAATGCAGTTTCTGAGAAGGATTCTTTCCAGTTTTCATCTGAGGATATTTCCTTTTTCACCATGGGCCCCTTTGGGCTCCCAAATATCACTTTGCAGAACACAAGATAACAGAGTTTGCAAACTGTTCCAAGAAGGGAAGGGTGGAACTGTGTGTGATGAAGTCACACATCAGAAAGTAATCTCTCGGAAAGCTTCTCTCTACTTATTATCTGACTAAGTTTCCTTTTTCACCGTGGGCCCCGATGGGCTCCCAAATCTCACTTTGCAGATTCCACGAAAACACTGTTAGCGAACTGCTTCCTGAGAACTAAGGTTTAACTCTGTAAGAGGAATTCACAGATCACAAAGAAGTTTCTCAGAAAGCTTCTCTCACTTTCTGAACTGAAGATATTTTATTTATCAGCGTAGGTCTCAAAGCGATCCAAAGTATTCCTTCTCATGTACCTCAAATACAGTGATAATGAATTGTTGCAGGAAACTTAACTGTAACTCTGTGAGATGAATTCACACATGACCAAGAAGTTTCTAGGAAAGCTTGTTTCAAGTTTTCATCTGAGGATATTTCCTTTGTCACCGTAAGCTGCATTGCGTTCAGAAGTATCCCATTGCAGATTTCCAGAAAAGTGTGTTAGCACACTGAACACTGAAGAGAAAGGGGTAACTCTGTGAGTGGCATTCACACGTCCTAATGCAGTTTCTCAAAAGGCTTCTTTCCAGTTTTCATCTGAGGATATTTCCTCTTTCAGATAGCCCTCAATGAGCTCCCAAATATCACTTTGCAGAACACAAGATAACAGAGTTAGCAAACTGTTCAGAGAAGGGAAGGGTGCAACTCTGTGTGATGAAGTCACACATCAGAATGCAATCTCTCTGATAGCTTGACTTTAGTTATAATCTGACGATATTTCCTTCTTCACCATGGACCCCTATGGGCTCCCAAATCTCACTTTGCAGATTCCACGAAAGGAGTGTTAGCAAACTGCTTCCTGAGAATTAAGCTGTAACTCTCTTAGAGGAATTCACAGATCACAAAGAAGTTTCTCAGAAAGCTTCTTTCACGAATAAACTGATGATATATCCTTTATCAGCGTAGGCCTCAGTGCGTTCCAAATAGGTCCCTCTCAGGTTCCTCAAAAACAGTGATAATGGACTGTTGCAGGAAACTTAAGTGTAACTCTGTGAAATGAATTCCCACATCACCAAGAAGTTTCTAGGAAAGCTTCTTTCTAGTTTTCATCTGAGGATATTTCCTTTGTCTCTGTAAGCTTCGTTGCGTTCAGAAGTATCCCATTGAAGATTTCCAGAAAACTGTGTTAGCACACTGAACAATGAAGAGAAAGGTGGAACTCTGTGAGTTGCATTCACACATCGCCATGCCGTTTCTCAGACGGCTTCTTTCCAGGTTTCATCAGAGGATATTTCCGTTTTCAAAATAGCCCTCAATGAGCTCCCAAATATCACTTTGCAGAACACAAGATAGCATAGTTAGAAAACTGTTCCAAGAAGGGAAGGGTGGAACTCTATGTGATGAAGTCACACATCAGAAAGCTATCTCTCAAAAACCTTCTCTCTAACGATTAACTGAGGACATTTCCTTTTTCACCATGGGCCCTTCTGGGCTCCCAAATCTCACGTTGCATATTCCACGAAAAGTGTGTTACCACACTGCTTCCTGAGAACTAAGCTGTAACTCTGTGAGAGGAATTCACAGAGAACAAAGACTTTTCTCAGAAAGCTTCTTTCACGTTTTGAACTGATGACATTTCCTTTATCAGCGTAGGCCTCAATGCGATCCAAATAAGTCCTTCTCAGTTTCCTCAAAAACAGTGATAATGGACTGTTGCAGGAAACATAAGTGTAACTCTGTGAGATGAATTCACACATGACCAAGAAATTTTTTAAGAAAGCTTCTTTGTAGTTTTCAACTCAGGATATTTCCTTTGTCAACGTAAGCTTCATTGCGTTCAGAATTATGCCATTGCAGATTTCCAGAAAATTGTGTTAGGACACTGAACACTGAAGAGAGAGGTGTAACTCTGTGAGTTGCATTCACACATCGCAATGCAGTTTCTCAGAGGGCTTCTTTCCAGTTTTCTTCTGAGGATATTTCCTTTTTCACCATTGCCCTCAATGAGCTCCCAAATATCACTTTGCAGAACACAAGATAAAAGAGTTAGCAAACTGTTAAAAGAAGAAACGTTGGAACTCTGTGTGATGAAGTCACACATCAGAAATTAATCTCTCTGAAAGGTTCTCTCTAGTTTTTATCTGAGGATATTTCCTTTTTCACCATGGGCCCCGATGGGCTCCCAAATCTCAAGTTGCAGATTCCACGAAAAGAGTGGTAGCAAATTTCTTCCCGAGAACAGAGCTGTAACTCTGTGAGAGGAATTCACAGATCTCAAAGAAGTTTCTAAGAAAGCTTCTTTCACTTTTTGAACTGATGATATTTTATTTATCAGCGTAGGCCTCAATGCGATCCAAACTATTCCTTCTCAGGTACCCTCAAAAAAGTGATAATGGATTGTTGCAGGAAGCATAAGTGTAACTCTGTGAGATGAATTCACACGTCACCAAGAAGTTTCTGGGAAAGCCTCTTTCTATTTTTCAACTGAGGATATTTCGTTGTTACCTTAAGTTTCATTGCGTTCAGAAGTATCCCATTGCAGATGTCCAGAAAACTGTGTTAGCACACTGAACACTGAAGAGATAGGTGTCATTCTGTGAGTTGCATTCACACATCGCAATGCAGTTTCTGAGAAGGCTTCTTTCCAGTTTTCATCTGAGGATATTTCCTTTTTCACCATAGACAGCAATGACCTCCCAAATATCACTTTGCAGAACACAAGATAACAGAAGTTAGCAAACTGTTCCAAGAAGGGAAGGGTGGAACTCTGTGTGATGAAGTCACACATCAGAAATCAATCTCTCAGAAAGCTTCTCTCTAGTTATTATCTGAGGATATTTCCTTTTTCACCATGGTCCCCTATGGGCTCCCAAATCTCACTTTGCAGATTCCACGAAAAGAGGGTTAGAAAACTGCTTCCTGAGAACTAAGCTGTAACTCTGTGATAGAAATTCACAGATCACAAAGAAGTTTCTCAGAAAGCTTCTTTCACATTTTGAACTGATGATATATCCTTCATCAGCGTAAGCCTCATGTGATGCAAAGAAGTCCTTCTCAGTTTCCTCAATAACAGTGATAATGGACTGTTGCAGGAAACATAAGTGTAACACTGTGAGATGAATTCACACATCACCAAGAGTTTCTACGAAAGCTTCTTTCTAGTTTTCTACTGAGCATATTTCCTTTGTCACCGTAAGCTTCATGGCGTTCAGAAGCATCCCATTGCAGATTTCCAGAAAACTGTGTAAGCACACTGAAAATTGAAGAGAAACGTGTAACTCTGTGTGTTGCATTCACACATGGCAATGCAGTTTCTGAGAAGGATTCTTTCCAGTTTTCATCCGAGGATATTTCCTTTTTCACCATGGGCCCCTATGGGCTCCCAAATATCACTTTGCAGAACACAAGACAACAGAGTTAGCAAACTGTTCCAAGAAGAGAAGGGTGGAACAGTGTGTGATGAAGTCACACATCAGACAGTAACCTCTCGGAAAGCTTCTCTCTACTTATCATCTGACTAAGTTTCCTTTTTCACCGTGGGCCCCTATGGGGTCCCAAATCCCACTTTGCAGATTCCACGAAAACAGTGTTAGCAAACTGCTTCCTGAGAACTAAGGTTTAACTCTGTAAGAGGAATTCACAGATCACAAAGAAGTTTCTCAGAAAGCTTCTTTCACGTTTTGAACTCATGATATTTCCTTTATCAGCGTAGGCCACAATGCGATCCAAAGAAGTCCTTCTCAGGTTCCTCAAAAAGAGTGATAAGGGACTGTTGCAGGAAACATAAGTGTAACTCTGTGAGATGAATTCATTAATCACCAAGAAGTTTCTAGGAAACCTTCTTTCTAATTTTCAACTGAGGATATTTACTTTGCCTCCGTAAGCTTCATTGCGTTCAGAAGTATCCCATTGCAGATTTCCAGAATACTGTGCTAGGACAAAGAACACTGAGGGAAAGGTGTAACTCTGTGAGTTACATTCACATATCACAATGCATTTTCTCAGAAGGCTTTTTTCCAGTTTTCATCTGAGGATATTTCCTTTTTCACGATAGCCCTAAATGATTTCCCAAATATTACTTTGGAGAACACAAGATAACGGAGTTAGCAAAGTTTTCCAAGAAGGGAAGGGTGGAACTCTGTGTGATTAAGTCACACATCAGAAAGCAATCTCTCAGAAAGCTTCTCTCTACTTATTATCTGAGGATGTTTCCTTTTTCACTGTGGGATCCTCTGGGCTCCCAATTCTCATTTTGCAGATTCCACGCAAACAGTGTTAGCAAACTGCTTCCTGAGAACCAGGGTTTAACTCTGTAAGAGGAATTCACAGATCACAAAGTAGTTTCTCATAAACCTTCTTTCACGTTCTGAACTCATGATATTTCCTTTATCAGCGTAGGCCTCAATGTGATCCAAAGAAGTCCTTCTCAGGTTCCTCAAAAAGAGTGATAATGGACTGTTGCAGGAAACCTAAGGGTAACTCTGTGAGATGAATTCACACATCACCAAGAAGTTTTTAGGAAAGCTTCTTTGTAGTTTTCATCTGAGGGTATTTCCGTTGTCTCCATAAGCTTCATTGCGTTCAGAAGTATCCCATTGCAGATTTCCAGAAAACTGTGTCAGCACACTGAACACTGAAGAGAAAAGTGTAACTCTGTGAGTTGCATTCACACATCACAATGCAGTTTCTCAGAAGGTTTCTTTCCTGTTTCCATCTGAGTATATTTCCATTTTCACCATAGCACTCAATAAGCTCCCAAATATCTGTTTGCAGAACACAAGATAACAGAGTTAGCAAACTGTTCCAAGAAGGGAAGGGTGGAAATCTGTGTGATGAAGTCACACATCAGAAAGCAATCTCTCAGAATGCTTCTCTCTAGTTATTATCTGACGATATGTCCATTTTCATAATGGGCCACTATGGTCTCCCAAATCTACTTTGCAGATTCCATGAAAAGAGTGCTAGCAAACTGCTTCCTTTGAACTAAGATGTATCTTAGTTACACATCAGAAAGCAATCTCTCAGAAAGCTTCTCTCTTATTATTATCTGAGGATATTTCCTTTTTCAGCATGAGCCCCTATGGGCTCCCAAATCTCACTTTGCAGATTCCACGAAGAGTGTTAGCAAACTGCTTCCTGAGAACTAAGATGTAACTCTGTGAGAGGAATTCACAGATCACAAAGAAGTTTCTCAGACCTTCTTTCACGTTTTGAACTAATGATATTTCCTTTATCAGCGTAGGCCTCAATACGATCCAAAGAGATTCTTCTCAGCTTCCTCAAAAACATTGACAACGGACTGTTGCCTGAAATAAAACTGTAACGCTGTGAGATGCATTCACAGATCACCAAGAAGTTTCTAGGAAAGCTTCTCTCTAGTTTTCAACTGAGGATATTTCCTTTTTCACCATGGGCCCCTATGGGCTCCCAAATCTCACTTTGCAGATTCCACGAAAAGAGTGTTGGCAAACTGCTTCCTGAGAACTAATCTGTAACTCTGTGAGAGGAATTCACAGATCACAAAGAAGTTTCTCAGAAAACTTCTTTCACGTTTTGAACTGACGATTTTTTATTTTTCAGTGTCGGCCTCAATGCGATCCAAATTATTCCTTCTCAGGTTCCTCAAAAACATTGATAGCGGACTGTTGCAGGAAACATAAATGTAACTCTGTGAGATGAATTCACACATCACCATTACGTTTCTAGGAAAGCTACTTTCTAGTTTTCATCTGCGGATATTTCCTTTGTCACCGTAAGCTTCATTGCGTTCAGATGTATCCCATTCCAGATTTCCAGAAATCTGTGTTAGCACAGTGAAGAGAAAGGTGTAACTCTGTGAGTTGCATTCACTCATCGCAATGCAGTTTCTCAGAAGGCTTCTTTCAATTTTTCATCTGAGGATGTTTCCTTATCACCATAGCCCTCAATGAGCTCCCAAATATCCGTTTGCAGAACACAAGATAACAGTGTTAGCAAACTGTTCCAAGAAGGGAAGGGTGGAACTCTGTGTGATGAATTCACTAATCAGAAAGCAATCTCTCACAAAGTTTCTCTCTAGTTATTATCTGAGGATATTTCGTTTTACACCATGGACACCTATGGGCTCCCAAATCTTAGTTTGCAGCTTCCACGAAAAGAGTGTTAGCACACTGCTTCCTGAGAACTAAGCTGTAACTCTGTGAGAGGAATTCACAAATCACAAATAAAATTCTCAGAAAGCTTCTTTCACGTTTTGAATTGATGATATTTCCTTTATCAGCGTAGGCCTCAATACGATCCAAAGAAGTCCTTCTCAGATTCCTCAAAAACATTGATAACGAACTGTTGCAGGAAACATAAGTGTAACTCTGTGAGATGAATTCACACATCACCAATAAATTTCTAAGAAAACTTCTTTCTAGTTTTCATCTGAGGATATTTCCTTTGTCGCCATAAGCTTCATTGCGTTCAGAATTATCCCATTGCAAATTTCCAGAACACTGTGTCAGCAAACTGAACACTGAAGAGAAACGTGTAACTCTGTGAGTTGCATTCACACAACGTAATGTAGTTTCTCAGAAGGCTTCTTTCCAATTTTCATGTGAGAATATTTCGTTTTTCACCATAGGCCTCAATGAGCTCCCAAATATCACTTAGCAATACACAAGATAACAGAGTTAGCAAACTGGTCCAAGAAGGGAATGGTGGAACTCTCTGTGATGAAGTCACACAAGAAAGCAATCTCTTGGAAAGCTTCTCTGTAGTTATTATCTGAGGATATTTCCTTTTTCACCATGGGCCCTTATGGGCTCCCAAATCTCACTTTGCAGTTTCCACGAAAAGAGTGTTAGCAAACTGCTTCCTGAGAACTATGCTGTAGCACGGTGAGAGGAATTCACAGAGCACAAAGAAGTTTCTCAGAAAGCTTCTTTCACGTTTTGAACTGATGATATTTCCTTTATCAGCGTAGGCCTCAATGCGATCCAAACAAACCCTCTCTGGTTCCTCAAAAGCAGTGATAATGGACTGTTGCAGGAAACATAAGTGTAACTCTGTGAGATGAATTCTCACATCACCAAGAAGTTTCTAGGAAGGCATCTTTCTAGTTTTCATCTGAGAATATTTCCTCTGTCACCGTAAGCTTCATTGCGTTCAGAAGTATCCCATATCAGATTTCCAGAAAACTGTGTTAGCACCCTGAACACTGAAGAGAAAGGTGTAACTCTGTGAGTTGCATTCACACATCGCAATGCAGTTTTTCAGAAGGCTTCATTCCAGTTTTCATCTGAGTATATTTCCTTTTTCACCATAGCCCTCAATGAGCTCCAAAATATCACTTGGCAGAACACAAGATAACAGAGTTAGCAAACTGTTCCAAGAAGGGAAGTGTGGGACTCTGTGTGATTAAGTCACACATTGGAAAGCAATCTCTCAGAAAGCTTCTCTCTAGTTATTATCTGAGGATATTTCCTTTTTCACCATGGGCCCCTATGGGCTCCCAAATCTCACTTTGCAGATTCCACGAAAAGAGGGTTAGCAAACTGCTTCCTGAGAACTAAGCTGTAACTCTGTGAGAGGAATTCACATTTCACAAAGAAGTTTCTCAGAAAGCTTCTTTCACGTTTTGAACTGATGATATTTCCTTTATCAGCGTAGGGCACAATGCGATCCAAACAATTGCTTCTCTGGTTACTCTAAAAGAGTGATAATGGACTGTGGCAGCAAACATAAGTGTAACTCTGTGAGATGAATTCACACATCACAAAGAAGTTTCTAGGAAAGCTTCTTTCTAGTTTTCATCTGAGGATATTTCCTTTTTCACCCTTAAGTTCATTGCGTTCAATAGTGTCCCATTGAAGATTTCTAGAAAACTGTGTTCGCAAACTGAACAGTGAAGAGAAACGTGTAACTCTGTGAGTTGCATTCACACATCGCAATGCAGTTTCTCAGAAGGCTTCTTTCCAGTTTTCATCTGAGGATATTTCCTTTTTCACCGTAGCCCTCAAAAGGACCCAAATATCAGTTTGCAGAACACAATATAACAGAGATAGCAAACTGTCCCAAGAAGGGAAGAGTGGAACTCTGTGTGATGAAGTCACACATCAGAAAGCAATCTCTCAGAAAGCTTCTCTCTGGTTATTATCTGATGATCATCTTTTTTCACCAGGGGCCCCTAAGGGCTCCCAAATCTCACTTTGCAGATTCCACGAAAGGAGTATTAGCAAACTGCTTCCTGAGAACTAAGCTGTAACTTTGTGAGAGAAATTCACAGATCACTAAGAAGTTTCTCAGAAAACTTATTTCACGTTTTGAACTGACGATATTTTATTTTTCAGCGTAGGCCTCGATGCGATCCAAAGTATTCCTTCTCAGGTTCCTCTAAAACAGTGATAATGGACTGTTGCAGGAAACATTAGTGTAACCCCGTGAGATGAATTCACACATCTCCAAGAAGTTTCTAAGAAAGCTTCTTTCTAGTTTTCATCTGAGGATGTTTCCCTTGCCACAGTAAGCTTCACTGGGTTCAGAAGAATCCCATCGCAGATTTCCAGCAAACTGTGTCAGCAAACTGAACACTGAAGAGAAAGGTGTAACTCTGTGAGTTGCATTCAAACATCGCAAGGCAGTTTCTCAGACGGCTTCTTTCCAGTTTTCATCTGAGGATATTTCCTTTTTCACCATAGCCCTCATTGATCTCCCAAATATCACTTTGCAGAACACAAGATAACAGAGTTAGCAAACTGTTTCAAGAATGGAAGGGTGGAACTCTGTGTGTTGAAGTCACACATCAGAAAGCAATCTCTCATTAAACTTCTCTCTAGTTATTATCTGAGGATATTTCCTTTTCACCATGGACCTCTATGGGCTCCCAAATCTCACTTTGTAGATTCCACGAAAAGAGTGTTATTAAACTGCTTCCTGAGAACTGAGCTGTAACTCGGTGAGATGAATTCATAGATCACAAAGAAGTTTCTCAGAAAGCTTCTTTCTAGTTTTCATCTAAGGTTATTTCCTTTGTCACTGTAAGCTTCATTGCGTTCAGAAGTATCCCATTGCAAATTTCCAGAAAACTATGTTAGCAAACTGAACACTGGAGAGAAACCTGTAACTCTGTGAATTGCATTCACACATCGCAATGCAGTTTCTCAGAAGACTTCTTTCCAGTTTTCATCTGAGGATAATTCTTTTTTCACCATAGCCCTCAATGAGCTCCCAAATATCACTTTGCAGAACACAAGATAACAGAGATAGCAAACTGTTCCAAGAAGGGAAGGGAGGAACTCTGTGTGTTGAAGTCACACGTCAGAAAGCAATTTCTCAGAAAGGTTCTCTGTAGTTATTAACTGAGGATATTTCCTGTCACCATGTGCCGCTTTGGGCTCCCAAATCTCACGTTGCAGATTCCACGAAAAGAGTGTTAGCAAACTGCTTCCTGAGAACAAAGGTGTAACTCTGTGAGAGGAATTCACAGATCACAAAGACGTTTCTCAGAACGCTTCTTTCACGTTTTGAACTGATGATATTTCGTTTATCAGTGTAGGCCTCTATGCGATCCAAAGAAGTCCTTCTCAGGTTTCTAAATAACAGAGATAATGGACTGTTGCATGAAACAAAAGCGTAATTCTGTGAGATGAATTCACACATCACCAAGAAGTTTCTAAGAAAACTTCTTTCTAGTTTTCATCTGAGGACATTTCCTTTGTCACCATAAGCTTCATTGCGTTCAGAAGTATCCCATTGCAAATTTCCAGAAACCTGTGTCAGCAAACTGAACACTGAAGAGAAAAGTGTAACTCTGTGAGTTGCATTCACACATTGCAATGTAGTTTCTCAGTAGGCTTCTTTCCAGTTTTGATCTGAGTATATTTCCTTTATCAAAATAGCCCTCAATGAGCTCCCAAATATCACTTTGCAGAACCCAACGCAACAGAGTTAGCAAACTGTTCCAAGAAGGGAAGGGTGGAAATCTGTGTGATGAAGTCACACATCACAAAGCAATCTCTCAGTAAACTTCTCTGTAGTTACTATCTGAGGATATATCGTTTTTCTCCATGGGACCCAATGGACCCCCAAATCTCAATTTGCAGATTCCCCGAAAAGAGTGTGAGCAACTGCTTCCTGAAGTCTAAGTTATAAGTCTGTGAGATGAACTCACAGATCAGAAAGAACTTTCTCAGAAAGCTTCTTTCACGTTTTGAACGGAGGAAATTTCCTTTATCAGCGTAGGCCTTAATGCGATCCAAGGAAGCCCTTCTCAGGTTCCTCAAAGACAGTGTTAATGTTCTGCTCCATGAAACATAAGTGTAACTCTTCAAGATGAATTCACACATAACCAAGAAGTTTCAAAGAGAGCTTCTTTCCAGCTTTCATCTGTGGATATTTCCTTTGTCACAGTAAGGTTCATTGCGCTATGAGGTATCCAATTACAGATTTCCGGAAAACTGTGTTAAAAAACTGATCACTGAAGACAAACGTGTAACTCTGTGAGTTGCATTCACACATGGCAATGTAGTTTCTCAGAGAGCTTCTCTTTAGTTATTATGTGAGGATATTTCCTTTTTCACCATAGCCCTCAATGAGCTCCCAAATATCACTTTGCAGTATCCACGACAACAGTGTTAGCAAACAGTTCCAAGAAGGGAAGGGTGGAACTCTGTGTGATGAAGTCACACATCAGAAAGCAATCTCTCAGAAAGCTTTTCTCTAGTTATTATCTGAGGATATTTCCTTTTTCACAATGGGCCCCAATGGACTCCCAAATATCCCTTTGCAGATTCCACGAAAAGTGAGGTAGCAAACTGCTTCATGAGGCCTAAGTTGTGACTCTGTAAGATGAATTCAGAGATAACAAAGAAGTTTCTCAGAAAGCTTCTTTCTCATTTTTATTGGAAGATATTTCTATTGGCCCCATTGTTTTCAAAGGGATCCGGAATATCTGTTCTCAGATTCCACACACATAGGCCTAGGCCACTGCCCCACGAAATACAGCTGTAACTCAGAGAGTTGAATTCACACATCGCAAAGCGGTTTCTCAGAAAGCTTCTTTCTTTTGTAAGACGAGGTTATTTGTGGTCTCGGAGAGCCACCATGTGACCTACTGCAGATTCGGCGAAAACTCTGCTAGCAAGCTTCTCAGTGAAAACAATGATGGACATCTGTGGGCTGAATTCACCCACAACAAAGAAGTTTCTGAGAAGGCTTTTCTGCAGGTTTCTCTGAGGATAGTTCCTTATTCACCATGCGATTCACGATATCCAAGACATCACATCTGAGATTCCTCAAAATGAGTGCTAGGAAACTCCCCCGAGAAAGGATGATGTAACACTGTGAAATGAATTCACATATCACAAAGCAGTTTCTCAGAAAGCTTGATTCCGCTTTTTCTTGGAGGATATTTCTTTTCTCCTTCCATTCTTCAAAGCCATCTGAAATATCACTTCTCGGAATTCACGGAAACAGTCCTAAGAAACGGCTCCAAAAAACACTGGCGAAACTCTGTGAGATGAAGTCACACATCAGAAAGCAATCTCTCAGAAAGCTTCTCTCTAGTTATTATCTGAGGATATTTCCTTTTTCACAAACGGCCCCAATAGGCTCCCAAATATCACTTTGCAGATTCTACGAAAAGAGTGTTAGCAAACTGCTTCTTGAGGCATAGTTTGAAACACTGTGAGATGAATTCACAGATGAGAATGAAGTTTCTCAGAAAGCTTGTTTCACGTTTTGAACTGATGAAATTTCCTTTATCAGCGTAGGCCTCAATGCGATCCAAGGAAGCCCTTCTCAGTTTCCTCAAAGACAGTGTTAATGGACTGCTCCAGGAAACATAAGTGTAACTCTGTGAGATGAATTCACACATCACCAAGAAGTTTCAAAGAAAGCTTCTTTCTAGTTTTCATCCGTGGATATTACCTTTGTCACCGTAAGGTTCATTGCGCCATGAAGTATCTAATTGCAGATTTCCAGAAAACTTAGTTAGCAAACTGATCACTGAAGAGAAACATGTAACTCTGTGAGTTGCATTCACTCATGGCAATGCAGTTTCTCAGAAGGCTTCTTTCCAGTTTTGATCTGAGGATATTTCCTTTTTCACCATAGCCCTCAAGGAGCTCCCAAATATACCTCTGCAGAATCCACGACAACAGTGTTAGCAAACTGTTCCAAGAAGGGAAGGGTGGAACTCTGTGTGATGAAGCCACACATGAGAAAGGAATATCTCAGAAAGCTTCTCTCTAGTTATGAGGTGAGGATATTTCCTTTTTCGGCTTGGGCGCCTATGGGCTCCCAAATATCACTTTACAGATTCCACGAAAAGAGTGATAGCAAACTGCTTCCTGAAGTCTAAGTTATAAGACTGTGAGATGAACTCACAGATCAGAAAGACGTTTCTCAGAAAGCTTCTTTCACGTTTTGAATGGATGAAATTTCCTTTATCAGCGTAGGCCTCAATGCGATCCAAAGAAGCCGTTCTCAGATTCCTCAAAGACAGTGTCAATGGACTGCACCACGAAACATAAGTGTAACTCTGTGAGATGAATTCACACATCACCAAGAAGTTTCTAAGAAAGCTTCTTTCTAGTTTTCATCTGTGGATATTTCCTTTGTCACCATAAGGTTCATGGCGCTATGAAGTATCTAATTGCAGATTTCCAGAAAACTGTGTTAACAAACTGATCACTGAGGAGAAACGTGTAACACTGTGAGTTGCATTCACACATGGCAATGCACTTTCTCAGAAAGCTTCTCTTTAGTTATTATGTGAGGATATTTCCTTTTTCACCATAGCCCTCGATGAGCTCCCAAATATACCTTTGCAGAATCCACGACATCAGTGTTAGCAAACTGTTCCAAGAAGGGAAGGGTGGAACTCTGTGTGATGAAGCCACACATCAGGAAGGAATCTCTCAGAAAGCTTCATTCTAGTTATTACTTGAGGATATTTCCTTTTTAACCATGGGCCCCCTTGGGCTCCCAAATATCACTTTACAGATTCCACGAATAGAGTGTTAGCAAACTGCTTCCTGAAGTCTAAGTTATAAGTCTGTGAGATGAACTCACAGATCAGAAAGACGTTTCTCAGAAAGCTTCTTTCACGTTTTGAACGGATGAAAATACCATTATCAGCGTAGGCCTCAATGCGATCCAAAGAAGCCGTTCTCAGATTCCTCAAAGACAGTGTTAATTGTCTGCTCCACGAAACATAAGTGTAATTCTGTGAGATGAATTCACACATCACCAAGAAGTTTCTAAGAAAGCTTCCTCTAGTTTTCATCTGTGGATATTTCCTTTGTCACCGTACGGTTCATTGCGCTATGAAATATCTAATTGCAGATTTCCAGAAAACTGTGTTAACAAACTGATCATTGAGGAGAAACGTGTAACACTGTGAGTTGCATTCACACATGGCAATGCACTTTCTCAGAAAGCTTCTCTTTAGTTATTATGTGAGGATACTTCCTTTTTCACCATAGCCCTCAATGAGCTCCCAAATATACCTTTGCAGAATCCACGACAACAGTGTTAGCAAACTGTTCCAAGAAGGGAAGGGTGGAACTCTGTGTGATGAAGCCACACATCAGAAAGGAATCTCTCAGAAATCTTCACTCTAGTTATTAGTTGAGGATATTTCCTTTTTCACCATGGGCCCCTATGGGCTCCCAAATATCACTTTACAGATTCCACGAAAAGAGTGTTAGCAAACTGCTTCCTGAAGTCTAAATTATAAGTCTGTGAGATGAACTCAGAGATCAGAAAGACGTTTCTCAGAAAGCTTCTTTCACGTTTTGAACGGATGAAATTACCTTTATCAGCGTAGGCCTCAATGCGATCCAAAGAAGCCATTCTCAGAGTCCTCAAAGACAATGTTAATTGTCTGCTCCACGAAACATAAGTGTAATACTGTGAGATGAATTCACACATCACCAAGAAGTTTCTACGAAAGCTTCTAGTTTTCATCTGTGGATATTTCCTTTGTCACCGTAAGGTTCATTGCGCTATGAAATATCTAATTGCAGATTTCCAGAAAACTGTGTTAACAAACTGATCACTGAGGAGAAACGTGTAACTCTGTGAGTTGCATTCACACATGGCAATGCAGTTTCTCAGAAAGCTTCTCTTTAGTTATTATGTGAGGATAGTTCCTTTTTCACCATAGCACTCAATGAGCTCCCAAATATACCTTTGCAGAATCCACGACAACACTGTTAGCAAACTGTTCCAAGAAGGGAAGGGTGGAACTCTGTGTGAGGAAGCCACACATCAGAAAGCAATCTCTCAGAAAGCTTCTCTGTAGTTATTATCTGAGATTATATCCATTTTCACCTTGGGCAACTATGAGCTTCCAAATCTCACTTTGCAGATTCCACGAAAAGAGTGTTAGCAAACTCCTTCCAGAGAGCTAGGCTGTAAATCTGTGAGGGAATTCACAGATCAGAAAGAAGTTTCTCAGAAAGATTCTTTCACGTTTTGAACTGATGATATTTCCTTTATCAGCGTAGGCCTCAATGCAATCCAAAGAAGTCCTTCTCAGATTCCTCAAAAACAGTGATAATGGACTGTTGCACGAAACATATGTGCAACATCCTGAGATTTATTCACACATCAGCAAGAAGTTTCTAGGAAAGCTTCTTTTAAGTTTTCATCTGAGGATATTTCCTTTGTCACTGTAACCTTCATTGCATTCAGAAGTATCCCATTGCAGATTTCCAGAAAACTGTGTTAGCACAATGAACACTGAAGAGAAAGGTGCCACTCGGTGAGTTGCATTCACACATCGCAATGCTGTTTCTCAAAGGCTTCTTTAAAGTTTTCGTCTGAGGATATTTCCTTTTTCACCAACGCCCTCAATGAGCTCCCAAATAACACTTTGCAGAACCCAACAGAACAGAGTGAGCAAACTGTTCCAAGAAGGGAAGGGTGGAACTCTGTCTGATGAAGTCACACATCAGAAAGCAACCTCTCAGAAAGCTTCTCTCTACTTATTATCTGAGGGTAATTCCTTTTTCACCATGGGCCCCTATGGCCTCCCAAATCCCACTTTGCAGATTCCACGAAAAGAGTGATAGCAAACTGCTTCCTGAGAACTAAGCTGTAACTCCGTGAGAGGAATTCACAGATCACAGAGACGTTTCTCAGAAAGCTTCTTTCACGTTTTGTACTGATGATATTTCCTTTATCGGCGTAGGCCTCAATGCGATCCAAAGAAGTCCTTCTCAGGTTCCTCAAAAACAGTGATAATGGACTGTTGCAGGAAACATAAGAGTAACACTGTGAGATGAATTCACACATCACCAAGAAGTTTCTAGGCAAGCTTCTTTCTAGTTTTCATCTCAGGATATTTCCTTTGTCATCGTAAGCTTCATTGCCTTCAGATATATCCCATTGCAGATTTCCAGAAAACTGTGTTAGCACCCTGAACACTGAAGAGAAAGGTGTAACTCTGTGAGTTGCATTCACACATCGAAATGCAGTTCCTCAGAAGGCTTCTTTCCAGTTTTCCTCTGAGGATATTTCCTTTTTCACAATAGCCCTCAATGAGCTCACAAATATCACTTTGCAGAACACAAGATAACAAAGTTAGCAAACTGTACCAAGAAGGGAAGGATGGAAGTCTGTGTGATGAAGTCACACATCAGAAAGCAATCTCTCAGAAAGCTTCTCTCTACTTATTATCTGATGATATTTCCTTTTTCAGCATAGGCCCCTATGGGCTCCCAAATCTCACTTTGCAGATTACATGAAAAGAGTGTTAGCAATCTGCTTCCTGAGAACTAAGCTGTAACTCTGTGAGAGGAATTCGCGGATCACAAAGAAGTTTCTCAGAAAGCTTTTTTCATGTTTTGAACTGATGATATTTCCTTTATCAGCGTAGGCCTCAATGCTATCCGAAGAAGTCCTCAGGTTCCTCAAAAACAGTGATAATGGACTGTTGCAGAAAGCATAAGTGTAACTCTGTGAGAGGAAATCACACATCACCAAGAAGTTTCTAGGAAAGCTTCTTTCTAATTTTCAACTGAGGATATTTCCTTCGTCACCGTAAGATTCATTGCGTTCAGAAGTATCCCACTGCAGATTTCCAGAAAACTGTGTCAGCACACTGAACACTGAAGAGAAAGGTGTAACTCTGTGGGTTGCATTCACACATCGAAACGCAGTTTCTCAGAAGGCTTCTTTCCAGTTTTCCTCTGAGGATATTTCCTTTTTCACCATGGGCCCCTATGGCCTCCCAAATCCCACTTTGCAGATTCCACGAAAAGAGTGATAGCAAACTGCTTCCTGAGAACTAAGCTGTAACCCCATGAGAGGAATTCACAGATCACAAAGAAGTTTCTCAGAAAGCTTCTTTCACGTTTTCAACTGATGATATTTTATTTCTCAGCGTAGGCCTCGATACGATCCAAATTATTCCTTCTCAGGTACCTCAAAAACAGTGATAATGGATTGTTCCAGGAAAAATAAGTGTAACTTTGTGAGATGAATTCACTCATCACCGAGAAGTTTCTAGGAGAGCTTCTTTCTAGTTTTCATCTAGGATATTTCTTTTGTCACCGTAAGCTTCATTGTGTTCAGAAATATTCCATTGCAGATTTCCAAAAAACAATGTAAGCACACTGAACAGTGAAGAGAAACGTGTAACTCTTTGAGTTGCATTCACACAGCGCAATGCAGTTTCTCAGAAGGCTTCTTTCCAGTTTTGATCTGAGGATATTTCCTTTTTCAACATGGGCCCCTATGGGCTGCCAAATCTCACTTTGCAGATTCCACGAAAAGAGGGTTTGCAACATCCTTCCTGAGAACTAAGCTGTAACTCTGTGAGAGGAATTCACAGATCATAAAGATGTTTCTCAGAAAGCTTCTTTCACGTTGTGAACTGATGATATTTCCTTTATCAGAGTAGGCCTCATTGCGATAAAAAGAATTCCTCCTCAGGTTTTCAGTAACAGTGATAATGGACTGTTGCAGGAAACATAAGTGTAGCTCCGTGAGATGAATTCACACATCACCATGAAGTTTCTAGGAAAGTTTCTTTCTAGTTTTCATCTGAGGGTATTTCCTTTGTCACCGAAAGCTTCAAGGCGTTCAGAAGTATCCCATTGCAGATTTCCAGAAAACTGTGTGAGCACACTGAACACGGAAGAGAAAGGGGTCACTCTGCGACTTGCATTCACACATCGCAATGCAGTTTCTCTAAAGGCTTCTTTCCAGTTTTCATCTGAGGATATTTCCTCTTTCAGATAGCCCTCAATGAGCTCCCAAATATCATTTTGCAGAACACAAGATAACAGAGATAGCAAAGTGTTCCAAGAAGGGAAGTGTGGAACTCAGTGTGATGAAGTCACACAACAGAAAGCAATCTCTCAGAAAGCTTCTCTCTAGTTATTATCTGAGGATATTTCCTTTTTCACCAAGGGCCCCAATGAGCTCCCAAATCTCACTTTGCAGATTCCACGAAAAGAGTGTTAGCAAACTGCTTCCTGAGAACTAAGCTGTAATTCTGTGAGAGGAAATCACAGATCAAAAAGAAGTTTCTCAGAAAGCTTCTTTCACGTTTTGAACTGAAGATATTTCCTTTAGCAGCATAGGCCTCAATGCGGTCAAAAGAAGTCCTTCTCACGTTCCTCAAAAAAAGTGATAATGGACTTTTGCAGGAAACCTAAGTGGAACTCTGTGAGATGAATTCACCCATCACGAAGAAGTTTCTATGAACGCTTCTTTCTCCTTTTCAACTGAGGATATTTCCTTTGTCACCGTAAGCTTATTGCGTTCAGATGTATCCCATTGCAGATTTCCAGAAAACTGTGTTAGCACCTTGAACACTGAAGAGAAAGGTGTAACTCTGTGAGTTGCATTCACACATCGCAATGCAGTTTCTTGGAAGGCTTCTT
Organism: Rhinopithecus roxellana; assembly: GCF_007565055.1. Lineage (NCBI taxonomy): Eukaryota > Metazoa > Chordata > Mammalia > Primates > Cercopithecidae > Rhinopithecus > Rhinopithecus roxellana. The sequence continues at coordinate 94,763,196 of NC_044559.1, read as the reverse complement.
TCCCGTTTTCATCTGAGGATATTTCCTTTTTCAGATAGCCCTCAATGAGCTCCCAAATATCACTTTGCGGAACACAAGATAACAGAGTTAGCAAATGTTCCAAGAAGGAAAGGGTGGAACTCTGTGTGATGAAGTCACACATCAGAAAGCAATCTCTCAGAAAGCTTCTCTCTAGTTATTATCTGAGGATATTTCCTTTTTCACCATGGACCCCTATGGACTCCCAAATCTCACGTTGCAGATTCCACGAAAAGAGTGGTGGCAAACTGCTTCCTGAGAACTAAGCTGTAACTCTCTGATAGGAATTCACAGATCATAAAGAAGTTTCTCAGAAAGCTTCTTTCACGTTTTGAACTGATGATATATCCTTTATCAGCGTAAGCCTCATGCGATGCAAAGAAGTCCTTCTCAGTTTCCTCAATAACAGTGATAATGGACTGTTGCAGGAAACATAAGTGTAACACTGTGAGATGAATTCACACGTCACCAAGAAGTTTCTACGAAAGCTTCTTTCTAGTTTTCTACTGAGCATATTTCCCTTGTCACCGTAAGCTTCATGGCGTTCAGAAGCATCCCATTGCAGATTTCCAGAAAACTGTATTAGCACACTGAAAATTGAAGAGAAACGTGTAACTCTGTGTGTTGCATTCACACATGGCAATGCAGTTTCTGAGAAGGATTCTTTCCAGTTTTCATCTGAGGATATTTCCTTTTTCACCATGGGCCCCTTTGGGCTCCCAAATATCACTTTGCAGAACACAAGATAACAGAGTTTGCAAACTGTTCCAAGAAGGGAAGGGTGGAACTGTGTGTGATGAAGTCACACATCAGAAAGTAATCTCTCGGAAAGCTTCTCTCTACTTATTATCTGACTAAGTTTCCTTTTTCACCGTGGGCCCCGATGGGCTCCCAAATCTCACTTTGCAGATTCCACGAAAACACTGTTAGCGAACTGCTTCCTGAGAACTAAGGTTTAACTCTGTAAGAGGAATTCACAGATCACAAAGAAGTTTCTCAGAAAGCTTCTCTCACTTTCTGAACTGAAGATATTTTATTTATCAGCGTAGGTCTCAAAGCGATCCAAAGTATTCCTTCTCATGTACCTCAAATACAGTGATAATGAATTGTTGCAGGAAACTTAACTGTAACTCTGTGAGATGAATTCACACATGACCAAGAAGTTTCTAGGAAAGCTTGTTTCAAGTTTTCATCTGAGGATATTTCCTTTGTCACCGTAAGCTGCATTGCGTTCAGAAGTATCCCATTGCAGATTTCCAGAAAAGTGTGTTAGCACACTGAACACTGAAGAGAAAGGGGTAACTCTGTGAGTGGCATTCACACGTCCTAATGCAGTTTCTCAAAAGGCTTCTTTCCAGTTTTCATCTGAGGATATTTCCTCTTTCAGATAGCCCTCAATGAGCTCCCAAATATCACTTTGCAGAACACAAGATAACAGAGTTAGCAAACTGTTCAGAGAAGGGAAGGGTGCAACTCTGTGTGATGAAGTCACACATCAGAATGCAATCTCTCTGATAGCTTGACTTTAGTTATAATCTGACGATATTTCCTTCTTCACCATGGACCCCTATGGGCTCCCAAATCTCACTTTGCAGATTCCACGAAAGGAGTGTTAGCAAACTGCTTCCTGAGAATTAAGCTGTAACTCTCTTAGAGGAATTCACAGATCACAAAGAAGTTTCTCAGAAAGCTTCTTTCACGAATAAACTGATGATATATCCTTTATCAGCGTAGGCCTCAGTGCGTTCCAAATAGGTCCCTCTCAGGTTCCTCAAAAACAGTGATAATGGACTGTTGCAGGAAACTTAAGTGTAACTCTGTGAAATGAATTCCCACATCACCAAGAAGTTTCTAGGAAAGCTTCTTTCTAGTTTTCATCTGAGGATATTTCCTTTGTCTCTGTAAGCTTCGTTGCGTTCAGAAGTATCCCATTGAAGATTTCCAGAAAACTGTGTTAGCACACTGAACAATGAAGAGAAAGGTGGAACTCTGTGAGTTGCATTCACACATCGCCATGCCGTTTCTCAGACGGCTTCTTTCCAGGTTTCATCAGAGGATATTTCCGTTTTCAAAATAGCCCTCAATGAGCTCCCAAATATCACTTTGCAGAACACAAGATAGCATAGTTAGAAAACTGTTCCAAGAAGGGAAGGGTGGAACTCTATGTGATGAAGTCACACATCAGAAAGCTATCTCTCAGAAACCTTCTCTCTAACGATTAACTGAGGACATTTCCTTTTTCACCATGGGCCCTTCTGGGCTCCCAAATCTCACGTTGCATATTCCACGAAAAGTGTGTTACCACACTGCTTCCTGAGAACTAAGCTGTAACTCTGTGAGAGGAATTCACAGAGAACAAAGACTTTTCTCAGAAAGCTTCTTTCACGTTTTGAACTGATGACATTTCCTTTATCAGCGTAGGCCTCAATGCGATCCAAATAAGTCCTTCTCAGTTTCCTCAAAAACAGTGATAATGGACTGTTGCAGGAAACATAAGTGTAACTCTGTGAGATGAATTCACACATGACCAAGAAATTTTTTAAGAAAGCTTCTTTGTAGTTTTCAACTCAGGATATTTCCTTTGTCAACGTAAGCTTCATTGCGTTCAGAATTATGCCATTGCAGATTTCCAGAAAATTGTGTTAGGACACTGAACACTGAAGAGAGAGGTGTAACTCTGTGAGTTGCATTCACACATCGCAATGCAGTTTCTCAGAGGGCTTCTTTCCAGTTTTCTTCTGAGGATATTTCCTTTTTCACCATTGCCCTCAATGAGCTCCCAAATATCACTTTGCAGAACACAAGATAAAAGAGTTAGCAAACTGTTAAAAGAAGAAACGTTGGAACTCTGTGTGATGAAGTCACACATCAGAAATTAATCTCTCTGAAAGGTTCTCTCTAGTTTTTATCTGAGGATATTTCCTTTTTCACCATGGGCCCCGATGGGCTCCCAAATCTCAAGTTGCAGATTCCACGAAAAGAGTGGTAGCAAATTTCTTCCCGAGAACAGAGCTGTAACTCTGTGAGAGGAATTCACAGATCTCAAAGAAGTTTCTAAGAAAGCTTCTTTCACTTTTTGAACTGATGATATTTTATTTATCAGCGTAGGCCTCAATGCGATCCAAACTATTCCTTCTCAGGTACCTCAAAAAAAGTGATAATGGATTGTTGCAGGAAGCATAAGTGTAACTCTGTGAGATGAATTCACACGTCACCAAGAAGTTTCTGGGAAAGCCTCTTTCTATTTTTCAACTGAGGATATTTCGTTTGTTACCTTAAGTTTCATTGCGTTCAGAAGTATCCCATTGCAGATGTCCAGAAAACTGTGTTAGCACACTGAACACTGAAGAGATAGGTGTCATTCTGTGAGTTGCATTCACACATCGCAATGCAGTTTCTGAGAAGGCTTCTTTCCAGTTTTCATCTGAGGATATTTCCTTTTTCACCATAGACAGCAATGACCTCCCAAATATCACTTTGCAGAACACAAGATAACAGAAGTTAGCAAACTGTTCCAAGAAGGGAAGGGTGGAACTCTGTGTGATGAAGTCACACATCAGAAATCAATCTCTCAGAAAGCTTCTCTCTAGTTATTATCTGAGGATATTTCCTTTTTCACCATGGTCCCCTATGGGCTCCCAAATCTCACTTTGCAGATTCCACGAAAAGAGGGTTAGAAAACTGCTTCCTGAGAACTAAGCTGTAACTCTGTGATAGAAATTCACAGATCACAAAGAAGTTTCTCAGAAAGCTTCTTTCACATTTTGAACTGATGATATATCCTTCATCAGCGTAAGCCTCATGTGATGCAAAGAAGTCCTTCTCAGTTTCCTCAATAACAGTGATAATGGACTGTTGCAGGAAACATAAGTGTAACACTGTGAGATGAATTCACACATCACCAAGAAGTTTCTACGAAAGCTTCTTTCTAGTTTTCTACTGAGCATATTTCCTTTATCACCGTAAGCTTCATGGCGTTCAGAAGCATCCCATTGCAGATTTCCAGAAAACTGTGTAAGCACACTGAAAATTGAAGAGAAACGTGTAACTCTGTGTGTTGCATTCACACATGGCAATGCAGTTTCTGAGAAGGATTCTTTCCAGTTTTCATCCGAGGATATTTCCTTTTTCACCATGGGCCCCTATGGGCTCCCAAATATCACTTTGCAGAACACAAGACAACAGAGTTAGCAAACTGTTCCAAGAAGAGAAGGGTGGAACAGTGTGTGATGAAGTCACACATCAGACAGTAACCTCTCGGAAAGCTTCTCTCTACTTATCATCTGACTAAGTTTCCTTTTTCACCGTGGGCCCCTATGGGGTCCCAAATCCCACTTTGCAGATTCCACGAAAACAGTGTTAGCAAACTGCTTCCTGAGAACTAAGGTTTAACTCTGTAAGAGGAATTCACAGATCACAAAGAAGTTTCTCAGAAAGCTTCTTTCACGTTTTGAACTCATGATATTTCCTTTATCAGCGTAGGCCACAATGCGATCCAAAGAAGTCCTTCTCAGGTTCCTCAAAAAGAGTGATAAGGGACTGTTGCAGGAAACATAAGTGTAACTCTGTGAGATGAATTCATTAATCACCAAGAAGTTTCTAGGAAACCTTCTTTCTAATTTTCAACTGAGGATATTTACTTTGCCTCCGTAAGCTTCATTGCGTTCAGAAGTATCCCATTGCAGATTTCCAGAATACTGTGCTAGGACAAAGAACACTGAGGGAAAGGTGTAACTCTGTGAGTTACATTCACATATCACAATGCATTTTCTCAGAAGGCTTTTTTCCAGTTTTCATCTGAGGATATTTCCTTTTTCACGATAGCCCTAAATGATTTCCCAAATATTACTTTGGAGAACACAAGATAACGGAGTTAGCAAAGTTTTCCAAGAAGGGAAGGGTGGAACTCTGTGTGATTAAGTCACACATCAGAAAGCAATCTCTCAGAAAGCTTCTCTCTACTTATTATCTGAGGATGTTTCCTTTTTCACTGTGGGATCCTCTGGGCTCCCAATTCTCATTTTGCAGATTCCACGCAAACAGTGTTAGCAAACTGCTTCCTGAGAACCAGGGTTTAACTCTGTAAGAGGAATTCACAGATCACAAAGTAGTTTCTCATAAACCTTCTTTCACGTTCTGAACTCATGATATTTCCTTTATCAGCGTAGGCCTCAATGTGATCCAAAGAAGTCCTTCTCAGGTTCCTCAAAAAGAGTGATAATGGAATGTTGCAGGAAACATAAGTGTAACTCTGTGAGATGAATTCACAAATCACCAAGAAGTTTCTAGGAAAGTTTCTTTCTAGTTTTCGTCTGAGGATATTCCCTTTGTCTCCGTTAGCTTCGTTGCGTTCAGAAGTATCCTGTTGAAGATTTCCAGAAAACTGTGTTAGCACACTGAACACTGAAGAGAAATTGTTAACTCTGTGAGTTGCATTCACACATCGCAATGCAGTTTCTCAGAAGGCTTCTTTCCAGTTTTCATCTGAGGATATTTCCTTTTCCACCATAGCCCTCAATGAGCTCCCAAATATCACTTTCCAGAACACAAGATAACAGAGTTAGCAAACTTTTCCAAGAAGGGAAGGGTGGAACTCTGTGTGATGAAGTCACACATCAGAAAGCAATCTCTCAGAACGCTTCTCTCTAGTTATTATCTCAGGATATATCCATTTTCAGCATGGGCAACTATGGGTACCCAAATCTACTTTGCAGGTTCCACTAAAAGAGTGTTAGCAAACTGCTTCCTGAGAACGAAGCTGTAACTCTGTGAGAGGAATTCACAGATCACAAAGAAGATTCTCAGAAAGCTTCTTTCACGTTTTGAACTGATGATATCTCCTTTATCATCGTAGGCCTCAATGCGATCCAAAGAAGTCCTTCTCAGGTTCCTCAAAAACAGTGATAATGGACTGTTGCAGGAAACATAAGTGTAACTCTGTGAGATGAATTCACACATCATCAAGAAGTTTCTAGGAAATCTTCTTTCTAGTTTTCAACTGAGGATATTTCCTTTCTCACCGTAAGCTTCATTGCGTTCAGAAGTATCCCATTGCAGATTTCGAGAAAACTGTGTTAGCACACAGAACACTGAAGAGAAAGGTGTAACTCTATGAGTTGCATTCACACATCGCAATGCAGTTTATCAGAAGGCTTCTTTCCACTTTTCATCTGAGGATATTTCCTTTTTCACCATAGCCCTCAATGAGCTTCCAAATATCACTTTGCAGAACACAAGATCACAGAGTTAGCAAACTGTTCCAAGAAGGGAAGGGTGGAATTCTGTGGGATGAAGTCACACATCAGAAAGCAATCTCTCAGAAAGTTTCTCTCCACTTAATATGTGAGGATGTTTCCTTTTTCACAATGGACCCTATGGGTTCCCAAATCTCACTTTGCAGTTTCCACGAAAAGAGTGTTAGCAAACTGCTTCCTGAGAACTAAGCTGTAGCTCTGTGAGAGGAATTTACAGATCACAAAGAAGTTTCTCAGAAAGCTTCTTTCACGATTTAAAATAATGATATTTCCTTTATCAGCATAGGCCTCAATGCGATCCAAAGAAGTCCTTCTCAGCTTCCTCAAAAACACTGATAACGGACTGTTAACTGAAATATAAGTGTAACACTGTGAGGTGAATTCACAGATCACCAAGAAGTTTCTAAGAAGCTTCCTTCTTGTTTTCATCCGAGTATATTTCCTTTGTCACCGTAAGCTTCATTCTTTTCAGAAGTCTCCCATTGCAGATTTCCAGAAAACTGTGTTAGCACACTGAACAAGGAAGAGAAACGTGTAACTCTGTGAGATGCATTCACACATCGCAATGCAGTTTCACAGAAGGCTTCTTTCCAGTTTTCATCTGAGGGTATTTCCTTTTTCACCATAGACCGCAATGAGCTCCCATATATCACTTTGCAGAACACAAGATAACAGAAGTTAGCAAACTGTTCCAAGAAGGTAAGGGTGCAACTCTGTGTGATGAAGTCACACTCAGGAAGCAATCTCTCAGAAACCTTCTCTTTAGTTATTATCTGACGATATTTCCTTTTTCACAATGGGCCCCTATGGGCTCCACAATTCACTTTGCAGATTCCACCAAAAGAGTGTTAGCAAACTGCTTCCTGAGAACTAAGCTGTAACTCTGTGAGAGGAATTCACAGATCACAAAGAAGTTTCTCAGAAAGCTTCTTTCACCTTTTGAACTGATGTTATTTCCTTTATCAGCGTAGGCCTCAATGCAATCTAAAGAAATCCTTCTGAGATTCCTCAAAAAGAGTGATAATGGACTGTTGCAGGAAACATAAGTGTAACTCTGTGAGATGAATTCACACATCACCAGGAAGTTTCTAGGAAAACTTCTTTCTAGATTTCATCTGAGTATATTTCCTTAGTCACCGTATGATTCATTCTGTTCAGAAGTATCCCATTGCAGATTTCCAGAAAACTGTGTTAGCACACTGAACAAGAAAGAGAAACGTGTAACCCTGTGAGTTGCATTCACACATCGAAAGGCAGTTTAGAGAAGGCTTCTTTCCAGTTTTCATCTGAGGATATTTCCTTTTTCACCATAGCCCTAAATGAGCTCCCAAATATCACTTTCCAGAACACATGATACCAGTGTTAGCAAACTATTCCAAGAAGGGAAGGGTGGAACTCTGTGTGGTGAAGTCACACATCAGAAAGCAATCTCTCAGAAAGCTTCTCTCTAGTTATTATCTGAGGATATATCCATTTTCACGATGGGCAACTATGGGATCCCAAATCTCACTTTGTAGAGTCCACGAAAACAGTGTTAGCAAACTGCATCCTGAGAACTAAGCTGTAACTCTGTGAGAGGAATTCACAGATCACAAAGAGGTTTCTCAGAAAGCTTCTTTCACGTTTTGCACTGATGATATTTCCTTTATCAGCTAGTCCTCAATGCGGTCAAAAGAAGTCCTTCTCAGTTTCCTCAAAAACAGTGTTAATGGACTGTTGCAGGAAACATAAGTGTAACTCTGTGAGATGAATTCACGTCACCAAGAAGTTTCTAGGAAAGCTTCTTTCTTGTTTTCATCTGAGGATATTTCCTTTGTCACTCTAATATTCATAGCATTCAGAAGTTTCTCATTGCAGATTTCCGGAAAACTGTGTTAGCTCACTGACCACTGAAGAGAAAGGTGTAACTCTGTGAGTTACATTCACACATCGCAATGCAGTTTCTCAGAAGGCTTCTTTCCAGTTTTCATCTGAGATTATTTCCTTTTTCACCATAGCCCTCAATGAGCTCCCAAATATCAGTTTGCAGGACACAAGATAACAGAGTTAGCAAACTGTTCCAAGAAGGGAAGGGTGCAAATCTGTGTGATGAAGTCACACATCAGAAAGCAATCTCTCAGAAAGCTTCTCTCTAGTTGTTATCTGATGATATTTCCTTTTTCACCCTTGGCCCCTATGGGCTCCCAAATCTCACTTTGCAGATTCCACGAAAAGAGTGTTAGCAAACTGCTTCCTGAGAACTAAGCTGTAACTCTGTGATAGGAATTCACAGATCATAAAGAAGTTTCTCAGAAAGCTTCTTTTACGTTTTGAACTGATGATATTTCCTTTATCAGCATAAGCCTCAATGTGATCCACAGAAGTCCTTCTTACATCCTCAAAAACATTGATAATGTACTGTTGCAGGAAGCAAAAGTATATCTCTGTGAGATTAATTCACACGTCACCAAGTAGATTTTAGGAAAGCTTCTTTCTAGTTTTTATCTGCGGATAATTCTTTTGTCATGGTAAGCTTAATTGCGTTCAGAACTATCCCATTGCAGATTTCCAGAAAACTGTGTTAGCACACTGAACACTGAAGAGAAAGATGTAACTCTGTGAGTTGCATTCACACCTAGCAATGCAGTTTCACAGAAGGCTTCTTTCCAGTTTTCATCTAAGGGTATTTCCTTTTTCACCATAGACCTCAATAAGCTCCAAAATATCACGTTGCAGAACACAAGATAACAGAGTTAGCAACTGTTCCAAGAAGGGAAGGGTGGCACTCTGTGTGATGAAGTCACACATCAGAAAGCAATCTCTCAGAAAGTTTCTCTCTAGTTATTATGTGAGGATATTTCCTTTTTCACCATGGGCCCCTATGGGCTCCCAAATCTCATTTTGCAGATTCCACGAAAAGAGTGTTAGCAAACTGCTTCTGAGAACTAAGCTGTAACTCTGTGAGAGGAATTCACAGATCACAAAGAAGTTTCTCAGAAAGCTTCTTTCACGTTTCGAACTGATGATATTTCCTTTTTCAGCGTAGGCCTCAATACGATCCAAAGAGATCTGTCTCAGGTTCCCCAAAAACAGTGATAATGGACTTTTGCAGGAAACATAAGTATAACTCTCTGAAATGAATTCACACATTACCAAGATTTTTCTAGGAAAGCTTCTTTCTAATTTTCAACTCAGGATATTTCCTTTGTCACCGTAAGCTTCATTGCGTTCAGAAGTATCCCAATGCAGATTTCCAGAAAACTGGGTTAGCACACTGAACACTGAAGAGAAAAGTGTAACTCTGTGAATTGAATTCACACATCGCAATGCAGTTTCTCAGAAGGCTACTTTCCAGTTTTCATCTGAGGAAATTTCCTTTTTCACCATAGTCCTCAATGAGCTCCAAAATATCACCTTGCAGAACACAAGATAAGAGAGTTAGCAAACTGTTCCATGAAAGTAAGGGTGGAACTCTGTGTAATGAAGTCACACATCAGAAAGCAATCTCTCAGAAAGCTTCACTCTAGTTATAATCTGAGGATATTTCCCTTTTCACCATGGGCCCCTATGGGCTCCAAACTCTCACTTTGCAGAATCCACGAAAAGCGTGTCAGCAAACTGCTTCCTGAGAACTAAGCTCTAACTTTGTGGGAGAAATTCACAGACCACAAAGAAGTTTCTCAGAAAATTTCTTCCACGTTTTGAACTGATGATATTTCCTTCATCAGCGTAGGCCTGAATGCGATCTGAAGAAGTGCTTCCCAGGTTCCTCAAAAAGAGTGGTAATGGACTGTTGCAGGAAACAAAAGTGTAACTCTGTGAGGTGAATTCACACATCACTTAGAAGTTTCTAGGAAAACTTCTCTCTAGTTTGCATCTGAGGATATTTCCCTTGTCACCGTATGCTTCATTGCGTTCAGAACTACCCAATGAAGATTTCCAGAAAACTGTGTTAACACACTGAACACTGAAGAGGAAGGTGTAACTCTGTGAGTTGCATTCACACATCGCAATGCAGTTTCTCTGAAGACTTCTTTCCATTTTCATCTGAGGATATTTCCTTTTCCACCGTAGCCCTCAATGAGCTTCCAAATATCACTTTGCAGAACACAAGATAACAGAGTTAGCAAACTGTTCCAAGAAGGGAAGGATGGAACTCTGTGTGATGAAGACACACATCAGAAAGCAATCTCTCAGAAAGCTTCTCTTTAGTTATTATCTGAGGATATTTCCTTTTTCACCATGGGGCCCAATGGGCTCCCAAATCTCATTTTGCAGATTCCACGAAAAAAGTGTTAGCAAACAGCTTCTGAGAACTAAGCTGTAACTCTGTGAGAGGAACTCACAGATCACAAATAAATTTCTCAGAAAGTTTCTTTCATGTTTTGAACTGATGATATTTCGTTTATCAGCGTAGGCCTCAATGCGATCCAAAGAAGTCCTTCTCAGGTTCCTCCAAAACAGTGATGATGGACTGTTGCGGGAAACATAAGTGTAACTCTGTTAGATGAATTCACACGTCACCAAGAAATTTCTAGGAAAGCTTCTTTCTAGTTTTCATCTGAGAATATTTCCTTTGTCACCGTAGGCTTCATTGCATTCAGAAGTATCCCATTGTAGATTTTCAGAAAACTGTGTTAGCACAGTGAACACTGAAGAGAAAGGTGTAACTCTGTGACTTGCCTTCACACGTCGCAATGCAGTTAATCAGAAGGCTTCTTTCCAGTTTTAATCTGAGGATATTTCCTTTTTCACCGTAGCCCTCAATGAGCTCCCAAATATCACTTTGCAGAACACAAGATAACAGAGTTAACAAACTGTTCCAAAAAGGGAAGGGTGGAACTCTGTGTGATGAAGTCACACAACAGAAAGCAATCTCTCAGAAAGCTTCTCTCTAGTTATTATCTGAGGATATTTTCTTTTTCACCATGGGCCCCTATGGGCTCCCAAATCTCACTTTGCAGATTTCACGAAAAGAGTGTTAGCAAACGGCTTCCTGAATCTAAGTTGTAACTCTGTGAGAGGAATTCACAGATCACAAAGGAGTTTCTCAGAAAGCTTCTTTCACGTTTTAAACTGATGACATTTCCTTTATCAGTGTAGGCTTCAATGCGATCCACAGAAATCCTTCTCAGGTGCCTCAAAAACAGTGATAATGGACTGTTGCAGGAAACATAAGTGTATCATTGGGAGATGAATTCACACATCACCAAGAAGTTTCTAAGGATTTTTCTTTCTAGTTTTCAACTGAGGATATTTCCTTTGTCACCGTAAGCTTCATTGCGATCAGAAGTATCCCATTGCAGATTTCCAGAAAACTGGGTTAGCACACTGAACACTGTAGAGAAACGTGTAATTCTGTGAGTTGCATTCACACATCGAAAGGCAGTTTCTCAGAAGGCTTCTTTCCAGTTTTCATCTGAGGATATTTCCTTTTTCACCATAGCCCTAAATGAGCTCCCAAATATCACTTAGCAGAACACAAGATAAGAGAGTTAGCAAACTGTTCCAAGAAGGGAAGGGTGGTCATCTGTATGATGAAGTCACACATCAGAAAGCAATCTCTCAGAAAGCTTCTCTCTAGTTATTATCTGAGGATATTTCCTTTTTCACCATGGGCCCCTATGGGCTCCCAAATCTCACTTTGCAGATTCCACGAAAATAGTATTAGCAAACTGCTTCCAGAGAACTCAGCTGTAACTCTCTGAGAGGAATTCACCGATTACAAAGAAGTTTCTCAGGAAGCTTCTTTCACGTTTTGAACTGATGCTACTTTATTTATCATCGTAGGCCTCAATGCGATCCAAAGTATTCCTTCTCAGTTACCTCAAAAACAGTGATAATGGACTGTTGCAGGAAACATAAGTGTAACTCTGTGAGATGAATTCACACATCACCAAGAAGTTTCTAGGAAAGCTTCTTTCAAGGTTTCATCTGAGGATATTTCCTTTTTCACCGTAAGCATCATTGCGTTCAAAAGTATCCCATTGCAGATTTCCAGAAAACTGTGTTAGCACACTGAACACTGAAGAGAAAGTTGTAACTCCGTGACTTGCCTTCACACATCGCAATGCAGTTTGTCAGAAGGCTTCTTTCCAGTTTTCATCTGAGGATATTTCCTTTTCCACCACAGCACTCCATGAGCTCCCAAATATCACTTTGCAGAACAGAAGATAACAGAGTTAGCAAACTCTTCCAAGAAGGGAAGTGTGGAACTCTGTGTGACGAAGTCACACAACAGAAAGCAATCTCTCAGAAACCTTCTCTCTACTTATTATCTGAGGATATTTCCTTTTTCACCATGGGCCAGTGTGGGCTCCCAAATCTCTCTTTGCAGATTCCACGAAAAGAGTGTTAGCAAACTCCTTACTGAGATCTAAGCTGTAACACTGTGAGAGGAATTCACAGATCACAAAGTAGTTTCTCAGAAAGCTTCATTCACGTTTTGAACTGATGATATATCCTTTATCAGCGCAGAACTCAACGCGATCCAAAGAAGTCTTCTCAGGTTCCTCAAAAACAGTGATTATGGACTGTTGGAGGAAACAGAAGTGTAACTCTGTGAGATGAATTCACACATCACCAAGAAGTTTCTAGGAAAGCTTCTTTCTAGTTTTAATCTGAGGATATTTCCTTTGTCACCGAAAGCTTCAAGGCGTTCAGAAGTCTCCCATTGCAGATTTCCAGAAAACTGAGTTACCACACTGAACACTGAAGAGAAAGGTGTAACTCTGTGAGTTGCATTCACACATCGCAATGCAGTTTCAAAGAAGGCTTCTTTCCAGTTTTCATCTGAGGAGATTTCCTTTTTCACCAAAGCCCTCAATGAGCTCCAAAATAACACTTTGCAGAACACAAGATAACAGAGTTAGCAGAGTTTTGAATAGGGGAAGGGTGGAACTCTGTGTGATGAATTCTCACATCAGAAAGAAACCTCTCAGAAAGCTTCCCTCAAGTTGTTATCTGAGGATATTTCCTTTTTCACCATGAGCCCCTATGGGCTCCCAATTCTCACATTGCAGATTCCACGAAAAGAGTGTTAGCAATCTGCTTCCTGAGAAGTAAGCTGTAACTCTGTGAGAGGAATTCACAGATCACAAAGAAGTTTCTCGGAAAGCTTCTTTCACGTTTTGAAGTGATGATATTTCCTTTATCAGCGTAGGCCTCAATGCGATCCAAAGAAGTTCTTCTAAGCCTCCTCAAAAACACTGATAAAGGACTGTTGCACGAAACATAAGTGTAGCTCTCTGAGAAGAACTCACACATCACCGAGAAGTTTCTAAGAAAGCTCTTTCTAGTTTTCAACTGAGGATATTTCCTTTGTCACCGTAAGCCTCATTGCCTTCAGAAGTATCTCATTGCAGACTTCTAGAAAACTGTGTTAGCACACTGAACAATGAAGAGAAATGAGAAAGTCTGTGAGTTGCTTTCACACATCGCAATGCAGTTTCTCATAAGGTTTCTCTCCAGTTTTCATCTGAGGATATTTCCTTTTTCACCATAGCCCTCAATGAGCTCCCAAATATCACTTTGCAGAACCCAACACAACAGAGTGAGCAAACTATTCCAAGAAGGGAAGGGTGGAACTCTGTGTGATGTAGTCACACATCAGAAAGCAATCTCTCTGAAAGCTTCTCTCTAGTTATTATCTGAGGATATTTCCTTTTTCATCATGAGTCCCTATGGGCTCCCAAATCTCACTTTGCAGATTCCACGAAAAGAGTGTTAGCAAACTGCTTCCTGAGAACTAAGTTGTAACTCTGTGAGAGGAATTCACAGATCACAAAGAAGTTTCTCAGAAAGCTTCTTTCACATTTTGAACTGATGATATTTCCTTTATCAGCGTAGGCCTCAATGCGATCCAAAGAATTTCTTCTCAGGTTCCTCAAAAACAATGATAATGGACTGTTGCAGGAAAGATAAATGTAACTCTTTGAGATGAATTCACACATCACCAAGAAGTTTCTAGGAAAGCTTCTCTCTAGTTTTCAACTGAGGATATTTCCTTTTTCACCATGGGCCCCTATGGGCTCCCAAATCTCACTTTGCAGATTCCACGAAAAGAGTGTTGTCAAACTGCTTCCTGAGAAATAAACTGTAACTCTGTGAGAGGAATTCACAGATCACAAAGAAGTTTCTCAGAAAACTTCTTTCACGTTTTGAACTGACGATTTTTTATTTTTCAGCATAGGCCTCAATGTGATCCCAATTATTCCTTCTCAGGTTCCTCAAAATCATTGATAGCGGACTGTTGCAGGAAATATAAGTGTAACTCTGTGAGATGAAATTACACATCACCATTAAGTTTCTAGGAAAGCTACTTTCTAGTTTTCATCTGAGGATATTTCCTTTGTCACCGTAAGCTTCATTGCGTTCAGATGTATCCCATTCCAGATTTCCAGAAATCTGTGTTAGCACAGTGAAAAGAAAGGTGTAACTCTGTGAGTTGCATTCACTCATCGCAATGCAGTTTCTCAGAAGGCTTCTTTCAAGTTTTCATCTGAGGATGTTTCCTTTTTCACCATAGACCTCAATGAGCTCCCAAATATTCCTTTGCAGAACACAAGATAACAGAGTTAGCAAACTGTTCCAAGAAGGGAAGGATGGAACTCTGTGTGATGAAGTCACTCATCAGAAAGCAATCTCTCACAAAGCTTCTCTCTAGTTATTATCTGAGGATATTTCGTTTTTCACCACGGACACCTATGGGCTCCCAAATCTTACATTGCAGATTCCACGAAAAGAGTGTTAGCAAACTGCTGCCTGAGAACTAAGCTGTAACTCTGTGAGAGGAATTCACAGATCACAAATAAAATTCTCAGAAAGCTTTTTTCACGTTTTGAATTGATGATATTTCCTTTATCAGCGTAGAACTCAGTACGATACAAAGAAGTCCTTCTCAGATTCCTCAAAAACATTGATAACGGACTTTTGTAGGAAACATAAGTGTAACTCTGTTAGATGAATTCTCACATCACCAAGAAATTTCTAGGAAGGCGTCTTTCTATTTTCATCTGAGGATATTTCCTCTGTCACCGTAAGCTTCATTGCATTCAGAAGTATCCCATATCATATTTCCAGAAAACTGTGTTAGCACCCTGAACACTGAAGGAAAGGTGTAACTCTGTGAGTTGCATTCACACATCGCAATGCAGTTTTTCAGAAGGCTTCATTCCAGTTTTCATCTGAGGATATTTCCTTTTTCACCATAGCCTTCAATGAGCTCCATAATATCACTTTGCAGAACACAAGATAACAGAGTTGGCAAACTGTTCCAAGAAGGGAAGTGTGGAACTCTGTGTGATGAAGTCACACATCAGAAAGCAATCTCTCAGAGAGCTTCTCTCTAGTTATTATCTGAGGATATTTCCTTTTTCACCATGGGCCCCTATGGGCTCCCAAATCTCACTTTGCAGATTCCACGAAAAGAGGGTTAGCAAACTGCTTCCTGAGAACTAAGCTGTAACTCTGTGAGAGGAATTCACATACCACAAAGAAGTTTCTCAGAAAGTTTCTTTCACGTTTTGAACTAATGATATTTCCTTTATCAGCGTAGGGCACCATGCGATCCAAACAATTCCTTCTCTGGTTACTAAAAAACAGTGATAATGGACTGTGGCAGCAAACAAAAGTGTAACTCTGTGAGATGAATACACACATCACAAAGAATTTTCTAGGAAAGCTTCTTTCTAGTTTTCATCTGAGGGTATTTCCTTTTTCACCCTTAAGCTTCATTGCGTTCTATAGTGTCCCAATGCAGATTTCTAGAAAACTGTGTTCGCAAACTGAACAGTGAAGAGAAACGTGTAACTCTGTGAGTTGCATTCACACATCGCAATGCAGTTTCTCAGAAGGCTTCTTTCCAGTTTTCATCTGAGGATATTTCCTTTTTCACCAAAGCCCTCAAAAGGACCCAAATATCAGTTTGCAGAACACAATATAACAGAGATCGCAAACTGTCCCAAGAAGGGAAGAGTGGAACTCTGTGTGATGAAGTCACACATCAGAAAGAAATCTCTCAGAAAGCTTCTCTCTAGTTATTATCTGAGGATCATCTTTTTTCACCAGAGGCCCCTATGGGCTCCCAAATCTCACTTTGCAGATTCCACGAAAGGAGTGTTAGCAATCTGGTTCCTGAGAACTAAGCTGTAACTTTGTGAGAGGAATTCACAGATCACTAAGAAGTTTCTCAGAAAACTTATTTCACGTTTTGAACTGACGATATTTTATTTTTCAGCGTAGGCCTCTATGCGATCCAAAGTATTCCTTCTCAGGTTCCTCAAAAACAGTGATAATGAACTGTTGCAGGAAACATTAGTGTAACCCCGTGAGATGAATTCATACATCAGCAAGAAGTTTCTAAGAAAGCTTCTTTCTAGTTTTCATCTGTGGATACTTCCTTTGTCACCGTAAGGTTCATTGCGCTACGAAGTATCTAATTGCAGATTTCCAGAAACTGTGTCAGCAAACTGAACACTGAAGAGAAAGGTGTAACTCTGTGAGTTGCATTCAAACATCACAAGGCAGTTTCTCAGACGGCTTCTTTCCAGTTTTCATCTTAGGATATTTCCTTTTTCACCATAGCCCTCAATGAACTCCCAAATATCACTTTGCAGAACACAAGATAACAGAGTTAGCAAACTGTTTCAGGAAGGGAAGGGTGGAAATCTGTGTGTTGAAGTCACACATCAGAAAGCAATCTCTCATTAAACTTCTCTCTAGTTATTATCTGAGGATATTTCCTTTTCACCATGGGCCTCTATGGGCTCCCAAATCTCACTTTGTAGATTCCACGAAAAGAGTGTTATTAAAATGCTTCCTGAGAACTGAGCTGTAACTCGGTGAGAGGAACTCATAGATCACAAAGAAGTTTCTCAGAAAGCTTCTTTCTAGTTTTCATCTAAGGATATTTCCTTTGTCACTGTAAGCTTCATTGCATTTAGAAGTATCCCATTGCAGATTTCCAGAAAACTATGTTAGCAAACTGAACAGTGGAGAGAAACGTGTAACTCTGTGAATTGCATGCACACATCACAATGCTGTTTCTCAGAAGGCTACTTTCCAGTTTTCATCTGAGGATAATTCCTTTTTCACCATAGCCTTCAATGAGCTCCGAAATATCACTTTGCAGAACACAAGATAACAGAGTTAGCAAACTGTTCCAAGAAGGGAAGGGAGGAAATCTTTGTGTTGAAGTCACACGTCAGAAAGCAATCTCTCAGAAAGGTTCTCTGTAGTTATTATCTGAGGATATTTCCTTTGTCACCATGGGCCCCTATGTGCTCCCAAATCTCACTTTGCAGATTCCACGAAAAGAGTGTTAGCAAACTGCTTCCTGAGAACTAAGCTGTTACTCTCTGAGAGAAATTCACAGATCACAAAGAAGTTTCTCAGAAAGCTTCTTTCACGTTTTGAACTGATGATATTTCGTTTATCAGTGAAGGCCTCTATGCGATCCAAAGAAGTCCTTCTCAGGTTTCTAAATAACAGTGATAATGGACTGTTGCATGAAACAAAAGTGTAATTCTGTGAGATGAATTCACACATCACCAAGAAGTTTCTAAGAAAACTTCTTTCTAGTTTTCATCTGAGGATATTTCCTTTTTCACCGTAAGCTTCATTGCGTTCAGAAGTATCCTATTGCAAATTTCCAGAAAACTGTGTCAGCAAACTGAACACTGAAGAGAAACGTGTAACTCTGTCAGTTGCATTCACACATCGCAATGCAGTTTCTCAGTAGGCTTCTTTCCAGTTTTGATCTGAGTATATTTCCTTTATCAACATAGCCCTGAATGAGCTCCCAAATATCACTTTGCAGAACACAGTAACAGAGTTAGCAAACTGTTCCAGGAAGGGAAGGGTGGAACTCTGTGTGATGAAGTCACACATCACAGAGCAATCTCTCAGTAAACATCTCTGTAGTTATTATCTGAGGATATATCATTTTTCTCCATGGGCCCCAATGGGCTCCCAAATCTCACTTTGCAGATTCCCCGAAAAGAGTGTTAGCAAACTGCTTCCTGAAGTCTAAGTTATAAGTCTGTGAGATGAACTCACAGATCAGAAAGAACTTTCTCAGAAAGCATCTTTCTCGTTTTGAACGGAGGAAATTTCCTTTATCAGCGTGGCCTTTATGCGATCCAAGGAAGCCCTTCTCAGGTTCCTCAAAGACAGTGTTAATGTTCTGCTCAACGAAACATAAGTGTAACTCTGGAAGATGAATTCACACATCACCAAGAAGTTTCGAAGAAAGCTTCCTTCTAGTTTTCATCTGAGGAAATTTCCTTTGTCACCGTAAGCTTCATTAGGATAAGAGGAATCCCATTGCAGATTTCCAGAAAACTTGGTTAGCAAACTGATCACTGAAGAGAAACGTGTAACTCTGTGAGTTGCATTCACTCATGGCAATGCAGTTACTCAGAACGCTTCCTTCCAATTTAGATCTGAGGATATTTCCTTTTTCACCATAGCCCTCAATGAGCTTCCAAATATAACTTTGCAGAATCTACGACAACAGTGTTAGCAAACTGATCCAAGAAGTGAAGGGAGGAACTCTGTGTGATGAAGTCACACATCAGAAAGCAATCTCTCAGAAAGCTTCTCTCTAGTTATTATGTGAGGATATTTCCTTTTTCACCATGGGCCCCTATGTGCTCCCAAATCTCATTTTGCAGATTCCACGAAAAGAGTGTTAGCAAACTGCTTCCTGAGAACTAAGCTGTAACTCTCTGAGAGGAATTCACAGATCATAAAGAAGTTTCTCAGAACGCTTCTTTCACGTTTTGAACGGATGAAATTTCCTTTATTAGTGTAGGCCTCTATGCGATCCAAAGAAGTCCTTCTCAGGTTTCTAAATAACAGTGATAATGGACTGTTGCATGAAACAAAAGTGTAATTCTGTGAGATGAATTCACACATCACCAAGAAGTTTCTAAGAAAACTTCTTTCTAGTTTTCATCTGAGGATATTTCCTTTTTCACCGTAAGCTTCATTGCGTTCAGAAGTATCCTATTGCAAATTTCCAGAAAACTGTGTCAGCAAACTGAACACTGAAGAGAAACGTGTAAATCTGTGAGTTGCATTCACACATCGCAATGCAGTTTCTCAGTAGGCTTCTTTCCAGTTTTGATCTGAGTATATTTCCTTTATCAACAAAGCCCTGAATGAGCTCCCAAATATCATTTTGCAGAACACAGTAACAGAGTTAGCAAACTGTTCCAAGAAGGGAAGGGTGGAACTCTGTGTGATGAAGTCACACATCACAGAGCAATCTCTCAGTAAACATCTCTGTAGTTATTATCTGAGGATATATCATTTTTCTCCATGGGCCCCAATGGGCTCCCAAATCTCACTTTGCAGATTCCCCGAAAAGAGTGTTAGCAAACTGCTTCCTGAAGTCTAAGTTATAAGTCTGTGAGATGAACTCACAGATCAGAAAGAACTTTCTCAGAAAGCATCTTTCTCGTTTTGAACGGAGGAAATTACCTTTATCAGCGTGGCCTTAATGCGATCCAAGGAAGCCCTTCTCAGGTTCCTCAAAGACAGTGTTAATGTTCTGCTCCACGAAACATAAGTGTAACTCTGGAAGATGAATTCACACATCACCAAGAAGTTTCGAAGAAAGCTTCCTTCTAGTTTTCATCTGAGGAAATTTCCTTTGTCACCGTAAGCTTCATTAGGATAAGAGGAATCCCATTGCAGATTTCCAGAAAACTTGGTTAGCAAACTGATCACTAAAGACAAACGTGTAACTCTGTGAGTTGCATTCACTCATGGCAATGCAGTTACTCAGAACGCTTCCTTCCAATTTAGATCTGAGGATATTTCCTTTTTCACCATAGCCCTCAATGAGCTTCCAAATATAACTTTGCAGAATCTACGACAACAATAGTTAGCAAACTGATCCAAGAAGTGAAGGGAGGAACTCTGTGTGATGAAGTCACACATCAGAAAGCAATCTCTCAGAAAGCTTCTCTCTAGTTATTATGTGAGGATATTTCCTTTTTCACCATGGGCCCCTATGTGCTCCCAAATCTCACTTTCCAGATTCCACGAAAAGAGTGTTAGCAAACTCCTTCCTGAACTCTAAGTTATAAGTCTGTGAGAAGAACTCACAGATCAGAAAGAACTTTCTCAGAAAGCTTCCTTCACGTTTTGAACGGAGGAAATTTCCTTTATCAGCGTAGGCCTCAATGCGATCCAAGGAAGCCCTTCTCAGATTCCTCAAAGACAGTGTTAATGGACGGCTCCACGAAACATAAGTGTAACTTTGTGAGATGAATTCACACATCACCAAGAAGTTTCTAAGAAAGTTTCTTTCTAGTTTTCATCTGTGGATATTGCCTTTGTCACTGTAATGTTCATTGTGCTATGAAGTATCAAATTGCAGATTTCCAGAAAACTGTGCTAACAAACTGATCAATGAGGAGAAACGTGTAACTCTGTGAGTTGCATTCACACTTGGCAATGCAGTTTCTCAGAAAGCTTCTCTTTAGTTATTATGTGAGGATATTTGCTTTATCACCATGGGCCCCAATAGACTCCCAAATATCACTTTGCAGATTCCACGAAAAGAGTGTTAGCAAACTGCTTCTTGAGGCAGAGTTTGTAACTCTGTGAGATGAACTCACAGATCAGAAAGAAGTTTCTCAGAAAGCTTCTTTCACTTTTTGAACGGATGAAATTTCCTTTATCAGCGTATGTCCCAATGCGATCCAAAGAAACCGTTCTCACATTCCTCAAAGACAGTGTTAATGTTCTGCTCCACGAAACATAAGTGTAACTCTGGAAGATGAATTCACACATCACCAAGAAGTTTCGAAGAAAGCTTCCTTCTAGTTTTCATCTGAGGAAATTTCCTTTGTCACCGTAAGCTTCATTAGGATAAGAGGAATCCCATTGCAGATTTCCAGAAAACTTGGTTAGCAAACTGATCACTGAAGACAAACGTGTAACTCTGTGAGTTGCATTCACTCATGGCAATGCAGTTACTCAGAACGCTTCCTTCCAATTTAGATCTGAGGATATTTCCTTTTTCACCATAGCCCTCAATGAGCTTCCAAATATAACTTTGCAGAATCTACGACAACAATGTTAGCAAACTGATCCAAGAAGTGAAGGGAGGAACTCTGTGTGATGAAGTCACACATCAGAAAGCAATCTCTCAGAAAGCTTCTCTCTAGTTATTATGTGAGGATATTTCCTTTTTCACCATGGGCCCCTATGTGCTCCCAAATATCACTTTCCAGATTCCACGAAAAGAGTGTTAGCAAACTCCTTCCTGAACTCTAAGTTATAAGTCTGTGAGAAGAACTCACAGATCAGAAAGAACTTTCTCAGAAAGCTTCCTTCACGTTTTGAAAGGAGGAAATTTCCTTTATCAGCGTAGGCCTCAATGCGATCCAAGGAAGCCCTTCTCAGATTCCTCAAAGACAGTGTTAATGGACGGCTCCACGACACATAAGTGTAACTTTGTGAGATGAATTCACACAACACCAAGAAGTTTCTAAGAAAGCTTCTTTCTAGTTTACATCTGTGGATATTTCCTTTGACACCGTAAGCTTCATTGCACTGAGAAATATCCGTAGGCAGATTTCCAGAAAACTATGTTAGCAAACTGATCACTGAAGAGAAACGTGTAACTCTGTGAGTTGCATTCATATATCGACGTGCATTTTCCCAGAAGGCTTCTTTCCAGTGTTTATCTGAAGATATTTCCTTGTTCACCATAGCCCTCAGTGAGCTCCCAAATATCACTTTGCAGTATCCACGACAACAGTGTTAGCAAACTGTTCCAAGAAGGGAAGGGTGGAACTCTGTGTGATGAAGTCACACATCAGAAAGCTATCTCTCAGAAAGCTTTTCTCTAGTTATTATCTGAGGATATTTCCTTTTTCACAATGGGGCCCAATGGACTCCCAAATATCCCTTTGCAGATTCCACGAAAAGTGAGGTAGCAAACTGCTTCATGAGGCCTAAGTTGTAGCTCTGTGAGATGAATTCAGAGATCACAAAGAAGTTTCTCAGAAAGCTTCTTTCTCATTTTTATTGGAAGATATTTCCATTGGCCCCATTGTTTTCAAAGGGATCCGGAATATCTGTTCTCAGATTCCACACACATAGGCCTAGGCCACGGCTCCAAGAAATACAGCTGTAACTCAGTGAGTTAAATTCACACATCACAAAGCGGGTTTCTCAGAGAGCTTCTTTCTTTTGTAAGAAGAGGTTATTTGTGGTCTCGGAGCGCCACCGTGTGACCTATTGCAGATTCTGCAAAAACTCTGCTAGCAAGCTTCTCAGTGAAAACAATGATGGACATCTGTGGGCTGAATTCAACAACAACAAAGAAGTTTCTGAGAAGCCTTCTCTGAAGGTTTCTCTGAGGATAGTTCCTTATTCACCATGCGATTCAACGATATCCAAGACATCACATCTGAGATTCCTCAAAATGAGTGCTAGGAAACTCCCCCGAGAAAGGGTGATGTAACACTGTGAAATGAATTCACATATCACAAAGCAGTTTCTCAGAAAGCTTGATTCCGCTTTTTCTTGGAGGATATTTCTTTTCTCCTTCCATTCTTCAAAGCCATCTGAAATATCACTTCTCGGAATTCACGGAAACAGTCCTAAGAAACGGCTCCAAAAAACACTGGCGAAACTCTGTGAGATGAAGTCATACATCAGAAAGCAATCTCTCAGAAAGCTTCTCTCTAGTTATTATCTGAGGATATTTCCTTTTTCACAAAGGGCCCCAATAGGCTCCCAAATATCACTTTGCAGATTCTACGAAAAGAGTGCTAGCAAACTGCTTCTTGAGGCATAGTTTGAAACTCTGTGAGATGAATTCACAGATGAGAATGAAGTTTCTCAGAAAGCTTGTTTCACGTTTTGAACGGATGAAATTTCCTTTGTCAGCGTAGGCCTCAATGCGATCCAAGGAAGCCCTTCTCAGTTTCCTCAAAGACAGTGTTAATGGACTGTTCCAGGAAACATAAGTGTAACTCTGTGAGATGAATTCACACATCACAAAGAAGTTTCTACGAAAGCTTCTTTCTACTTTTCATCTGTGGATATTTCCTTTGTCACCGTAAGGTTCATTGCGCTATGAAGTATCTAATTGCAGATTTCCAGAAAACTGTGTTAATAAACTGATCACTGAAGAGAAACGTGTAACTTTGTGAGTTGCATTCACACATGGCAACGCAGTTTCTCAGAAAGCTTCTCTTTAGTTATTATGTGAGGATATTTCCTTTTTCACCATAGCCCTCAATGAGCTCCCAAATATACCTTTGCAGAATAAACGACAACAGTGTTAGCAAACTGTTCCAAGAAGGGAAGGGTGGAACTCTGTGTGGTGAAGTCACACATCAGAAAGCAATCTCTCAGAAAGCTTCTCTCGAGTTATTAGGTGAGGATATTTCCTTTTTCACCATGGGCCCCTATGGGCTCCCAAATATCACTTTCCATATTCCACGAAAAGAGTGTTTGCAAACTGCTTCCTGAAGTCTAAGTTATAAGTCTGTGAGATGAACTCACAAATCAGAAAAAGTTTCTCAGAAAGCTTCTTTCACGTCTTGAACGGATGAAATTTCCTTTATCAGCGTAGACCCCAATGCTATCCAAAGAAGCCCTTCTCAAGTTCCTCAAAGACAGTGTTAATGGACTGCTCCACGAAACATAAGTGTAACTTTGTGAGATGAATTCACACATCATCAAGAAGTTTCTCAGAAAGCTTCTTTCTAATTTTCATCTGTCGATATTTCCTTTGACACCATAAGCTTCATTGCACTGAGAAATATCCCAAGGCAGATTTCCAGAAAACTATGTTAGCTAACTGATCACTGAAGCGAAACGTGTAACTCTCTGAGTTGCATTCATACATCGACGTGCATTTTCCCAGAAGGCTTCTTTCCAGTGTTTATCTGAAGATATTTCCTTGTTCACCATAGCCCTCAGTGAGCTCCCAAATATCACCTTGCAGTATCCATGACAACAGTATTAGCAAACTGTTCCAAGAAGGGAAGGGTGGAACTCTGTGTGATGAAGTCACACATCAGAAAGCAATCTCTCAGAAAGCTTTTCTCTAGTTATTATCTGAGGATATTTCCTTTTTCACAATGGGGCCCAATGGACTCCCAAATATCCCTTTGCAGATTCCACGAAAAGTGAGGTAGCAAACTGCTTCATGAGGCCTAAGTTGTAACTCTGTAAGATGAATTCAGAGATAACAAAGAAGTTTCTAAGAAAGTTTCTTTCTCACTTTTATTGGAAGATATTTCTATTGGCCCCATTGGTTTCAAAGGGATCCGGAATATCTGTTCTCAGATTCCACACACATAGGCCTAGGCCACGGCCCCACGAAATACAGCTGTAACTCAGTGAGTTGAATTCACACATCACAAAGCGGTTTCTCAGAAAGCTTCTTTCTTTTGTAAGACGAGGTTATTTGTGGTCTCGGAGCGCCACCATGTGACCTATTGCAGATTCTGTGAAAACTCTGCTAGCAAGCTTCTCAGTGAAAACAATGATGGACATGTGTAGGCTGAATTCAACAACAACAAAGAAGTTTCTGAGAAGCCTTCTCTGAAGGTTTCTCTGAGGATAGTTCCTTATTCACCATGCGATTCAACGACATCCAAGACATCACATCTGAGATTCCTCAAAATGAGTGCTAGGAAACTCCCCCGAGAAAAGGTGATGTAACACTGTGAAATGAATTCACATATCACAAAGCAGTTTCTCAGAAAGCTTGATTCCGCTTTTTCTTGGAGGATATTTCTTTTCTCCTTCCATTCTTCAAAGCCATCTGAAATATCACTTCTCGGAATTCACGGAAACAGTCCTAAGAAACGGCTCCAAAAAACACTGGCGAAACTCTGTGAGATGAAGTCACACATCAGAAAGCAATCTCTCAGAAAGCTTCTCTCTAGTTATTATCTGAGGATATTTCCTTTTTCACAAAGGGCCCCAATAGGCTCCCAAATATCACTTTGCAGATTCTACGAAAAGAGTGTTAGCAAACTGCTTCTTGAGGCATAGTTTGAAACTCTGTGAGATGAATTCACAGATGAGAATGAAGTTTCTCAGAAAGCTTGTTTCACGTTTTGAACGGATGAAATTTCCTTTGTCAGCGTAGGCCTCAATGCGATCCAAGGAAGCCCTTCTCAGTTTCCTCAAAGACAGTGTTAATGGACTGTTCCAGGAAACATAAGTGTAACTCTGTGAGATGAATTCACACATCACCAAGAAGTTTCTACGAAAGCTTCTTTCTACTTTTCATCTGTGGATATTTCCTTTGTCACCGTAAGGTTCATTGCGCTATGAAGTATCTAATTGCAGATTTCCAGAAAACTATGTTAACAAAGTGATCACTGAAGAGAAACGTGTAACTCTGTGAGTTGCATTCACACATGGCAACCCAGTTTCTCAGAAAGCTTCTCTTTAGTTATTATGTGAGGATATTTCCTTTTTCACCGTAGCCCTCAATGAGCTCCCAAACATACCTTTGCAGAATAAACGACAACAGTGTTAGCAAACTGTTCCAAGGAGGGAAGGGTGGAATTCTGTGTGGTGAAGTCACACATCAGAAAGCAATCTTTCAGAAAGCTTCTCTCTAGTTATTAGGTGAGGATATTTCCTTTTTCACCATGGGCCCCTATGATCTCCCAAATATCACTTTCCATATTCCACGAAAAGAGTGTTTGCAAACTGCTTCCTGAAGTCTAAGTTATAAGTCTGTGAGATGAACTCACAGATCAGAAAAAGTTTCTCAGAAAGCTTCTTTCACGTCTTGAACGGATGAAATTTCCTTTATCAGCGTAGACCCCAATGCTATCCAAAGAAGCCCTTCTCAGATTCCTCAATGACAGTGTTAATGGACTGCTCCACGAAACATAAGTGTAACTTTGTGAGATGAATTCACACATCATCAAGAAGTTTCTCAGAAAGCTTCTTTCTAGTTTTCATCTGTGGATATTTCCTTTGACACCGTAAGCTTCATTGCACTGAGAAATATCCCAAGGCAGATTTCCAGAAAACTATGTTAGCTAACTGATCACTGAAGCGAAACGTGTAACTCTGTGAGTTGCATTCATACATCGACGTGCATTTTCCCAGAAGGCTTCTTTCCAGTGTTTATCTGAAGATATTTCCTTGTTCACCATAGCCCTCAATGAGCTACCAAATATCACTTTGCAGTATCCACGACAACAGTGTTAGCAAACTGTTCCAAGAAGGGAAGGGTGGAACTCTGTGTGATGAAGTCACACATCAGAAAGCAATCTCTCAGAAAGCTTTTCTCTAGTTATTATCTGAGGATATTTCCTTTTTCACAATGGGCCCCAATGGACTCCCAAATATCCCTTTGCAGATTCCACGAAAAGTGAGGTAGCAAACTGCTTCATGAGGCCTAAGTTGTAACTCTGTAAGATGAATTCAGAGATAACAAAGAAGTTTCTAAGAAAGTTTCTTTCTCATTTTTATTGGAAGATGTTTCTATTGGACCCATTGTTTTCAAAGGGAACCGGAATATCTGTTCTCAGATTCCACACACATAGGCCTAGGCCACGGCCCCACGAAATACAGCTGTAACTCAGTGAGTTGAATTCACACATCACAAAGCGGTTTCTCAGAAAGCTTCTTTCTTTTGTAAGACGAGGTTATTTGTGGTCTCGGAGCGCCACCATGTGACCTATTGCAGATTCTGCGAAAACTCTGCTAGCAAGCTTCTCAGTGAAAACAATGATGGACATCTGTGGGCTGAATTCAACAACAACAAAGAAGTTTCTGAGAAGGCTTGTCTGCAGGTTTCTCTGAGGATAGTTCCTTATTCACCATGCGATTCAACGATATCCAAGACATCACATCTGAGATTCCTCAAAATGAGTGCTAGGAAACTCCCCCGAGAAAGGGTGATGTAACACTGTGAAATGAATTCACATATCACAAAGCAGTTTCTCAGAAAGCTTGATTCCGCTTTTTCTTGGAGGATATTTCTTTTCTCCTTCCATTCTTCAAAGCCATCTGAAATATCACTTCTCGGAATTCACGGAAACAGTCCTAAGAAACGGCTCCAAAAAACACTGGCGAAACTCTGTGAGATGAAGTCACACATCAGAAAGCAATCTCTCAGAAAGCTTCTCTCTAGGTATTATCTGTGGATATTTCCTTTTTCACAAAGGGCCCCAATAGGCTCCCAAATATCACTTTCCAGATTCTACGAAAAGAGTGCTAGCAAACTGCTTCTTGAGGCACAGTTTGAAACTCTGTGAGATGAATTCACAGATGAGAATGAAGTTTCTCAGAAAGGTTGTTTCACGTTTTGAACTGATGAAATTTCCTTTATCAGCGTAGGCCTCAATGCGATCCAAGGAAGCCCTTCTCAGTTTCCTCAAAGACAGTGTTAATGGACTGCTCCAGGAAACATAAGTGTAACTCTGTGAGATGAATTCACACATCACCAAGAAGTTTCAAAGAAAGCTTCTTTCTAGTTTTCATCCGTGGATATTTCCTTTGTCACCGTAAGGTTCATTGCGCTATGAAGTATCTAATTGCAGATTTCCAGAAAACTTAGTTAGCAAACTGATCACTGAAGAGAAACATGTAACTCTGTGAGTTGCATTCACTCATGGCAATGCAGTTTCTCAGAAGGCTTCTTTCCAGTTTTGATCTGAGGATATTTCCTTTTTCACCATAGCCGTCAGTGAGCTCCCAAATATACCTCTGCAGAATCCATGACAACAGTGTTACCAAACTGTTCCAAGAAGGGAAGGGTGGAAATCTGGGTGATTAAATCACACATCAGAAAGCAATCTCTCAGAAAGCTTCTATCTAGTTATTTTGTGAGGATATTTCCTTTTTCACCTTGGGTCCTATGGGCTCCCAAATATCACTTTCCAGATTCCACGAAAGAGTGTTAGCAAACTGATTCCTGAAGTCTAAGTTATAAATCTGTGAGATGAACTCACAGACCAGAAAGATGTTTCTCATAAAGCTTCTTTCACGTTTTGAACGGAAGAAATTTCCTTTATCAGCGTAGGCCTCAATGCTATCAAAAGAAGCCCTTCTCAGGTCCCTCAAAGACAGTGTTAATGGACTGCTCTACGAAATATAAGTGTAACTTTGTGAGATGAATTCACACACTAAAAAGAAGTTTCTAGAAAAGTTACTTTCTAGTTTTCGACTGAGGATATTTCCTTTGTTACCGTAAGCTTCATTGCGATAAGAGGGATCCCATTGAGGATTTCCAGATAACTTAGTTAGCAAACTGATCACTGAAGAGAAACGTGTAACTCTGAGAGATGCATTCGCTCATGGCAATGCAGTTTCTCAGAAGGCTTCTTTCCAGTTTTGATCTGAGGATATTTCCTTTTTCCACATAGCCGTCAATGAGCTCCCAAATATACCTTTGCAGAATCCACGACAACTGTGTTAGCAAACTGTTCCAAAAAGTGAAGGGTGGAAAACTGTGTGATGAAGCCACACATCAGAAAGGAATCTCTCAGAAAGCTTCTCTCTAGTTATTAGGTGAGGATATTTCCGTTTTCACCATGGGCCCCTATGGGCTCACAAATATCACGTTACAGATTGCACGAAAAGAGTGTTAGCAAACTGCTTCCTGAAGTCTAAGTTATAAGTCTGTGAGATGAACTCACAGATCAGAAAGACGTTTCTCAGAAAGTTTCGTTCACGTTTTGAAGGGATGAGATTTCCTTTATCAGCGTAGGCCTCAATGCGATCCAAAGAAACCATTCTCAGATTCCTCAAAGACAGTGTTAATGGACTGCTCCACGAAACATAAGTGTAAATCTGTGAGATGAATTCACACATCACCAAGAAGTTTCTAAGAAAGCTTCTTTCTAGTTTTCATCTGTGGATATTTCCTTTGTCTCCGTAAGGTTCATTGCGCTATGAAGTATCTAATTGCAGATTTCCAGAAAACTGTGTTAACAAACTGATCACTGAGGAGAAACGTGAAACACTTGAGTTGCATTCACACATGGCAATGCAGTTTCTCAGAAAGCTTCTCTTAGGTATTATGTGAGGATATTTCCTTTTTCACCATAGCCCTCAATAGGCTCTCAAATATACCTTTGCAGAATCCACGACAACAGTGTTAGCAAAATGTTCCAAGAAGGGAAGGGTGGAACTCCGTGTGATGAAGCCACACAAGAGAAAGGAATCTCTCAGAAAAATTCTCTCTAGTTATTAGGTGAGGATATTTCCTTTTTCACCATGGGCCCCTATGGGCTCGAATTATCAATTTACAGATTTCACGAAAAGAGTGTTAGCAAACTGCTTCCTGAAGTGTAAGTTATAAGTCTGTGAGATGAACTCACAGATCAGAAAGACGTTTCTCAGAAAGCTTCTTTCACTTTTTGAACGGATGAAATTTCCTTCATCAGCGTAGGCCTCAATGCGATCCAAAGAATCCGTTCTCAGATTCCTCAAAGACAGTGTTAATGGAGTGCTCCACGAAACATAAGTGTAACTCTGTGAGATGAATTCACACATCACCAAGAAGTTTCTAAGAAAGCTTCTTTCTAGTTTTAACCTGTGGATATTTCCTTTGTCACCGTAAGGTTCATTGCGCTATGAAGTATCTAATTGCAGATTTCCAGAAAACTGTGTTAACACACTGATCACTGGAGAGAAACGTGTAACTCTGTGAGTTGCATTCAGATATGGCAATGAAGTTTCTCAGAAAGCTTCTCTGTAGTTATTATGTGAGGATATTTCCTTTTTCACCATAGCCCTCAATGAGCGCCCAAATATAGCTTTGCAAAATCCACGACTACAGGTTTAGCAAACTGTTCCAAGAAGGGAAGGGTGGAACTCTGTGTGATGAAGCGAAACATCAGAAAGGAATCTCTCAGAAAGCTTCTCTCTAGTTATTAGGTGAGGATATTTCCTTTTTCACCATGGGCCCCTATGGGCTCCCAAATATCATTTTACAGATTCCACGAAAAGAGTGTTAGCAAACTGCTTCCTGAAGTCTAAGTTATAGGTCTGTGAGATGAACTCACAGATCAGAAAGACATTTCTCAGAAAGCTTCTTTCACGTTTTGAACGGATGAAATTTCCTTTATCAGCGTAGGCCTCAATGCGATCCAAAGAAGACGTTCTCAGATTCCTCAAAGACAGTGTTAATGGACTGCTCCACGAAACATAAGAGTAATTCTGTGAGATGAATTCACACATCACCAAGAAGTTTCTAAGAAAGCTTCTTTCTAGTTTTCATCTGTGGATACTTCCTTTGTCACCGTAAGGTTCATTGCGCTATGAAGTATCTAATTGCAGATTTCCAGAAAACTGTGTTAACAAACTGATCACTGAGGAGAAACGTGTATCTCTGTGAGTTGCATTCACACATGGCAATGCAGTCTCTCGGAAAGCTTCTCTTTAGTTATTATATGAGGATATTTCCTTTTTCACCATAGCCCTCAATGAGCTCCCAAATATAACTTTGCAGAATCCACGACAGCAGTGTTAGCAAACTGTTCCAAGAAGGGAAGTGTGGAACTCTGTGTGGTGAAGTCACACATCAGAAAGCAATCTCTCAGAAAGCTTCTCTCGAGTTATTAGGTGAGGATATTTCCTTTTTCACCATGGGCCCCTATGGGCTCCAAAATATCACTTTCCATATTCCACGAAAAGAGTGTTTGCAAACTGCTTCCTGAAGTCTAAGTTATAAGTCTGTGAGATGAACTCACAAATCAGAAAAAGTTTCTCAGAAAGGTTCTTTCACGTCTTGAACGGATGAAATTTCCTTTATCAGCGTAGACCCCAATGCGATCCAAAGAAGCCCTTCTCAAGTTCCTCAAAGACAGTGTTAATGGACTGCTCCACGAAACATAAGTGTAACTCTGTGAGATGAATTCACACATCACCAAGAAGATTCTAAGAAAACTTATTTCTAGTTTTCATCTGTGGATATTTCCTTTGTCACCGTAAGGTTCATTGCGCTATGAAGTATCTAATTGCAGATATCCAGAAAACTGTGTTAAGAAACTGATTACTGAAGAGAAACGTGTAACTCTGTGAGTTGCATTCACACATGGCAATGCAGTTTCTCAGAAAGCTTCTCTTTAGTTATTATATGAGGATATTTCCTTTTTCACCATAGCCCTCAATGAGCTCCCAAATATACCTTTGCAGTATCCATGACAACAGTGGTAGCACCGGTTCTAAGAAGGGAAGGGTGGAACTCTGTGTGATGAAGCCACAGATCAGAAAGGAATCTCTCAGAAATCTTCTCTCTAGTTATTATGTGAGGATAGTTCCTTTTTCATCATGGGCCCCTAGGGGCTCCCAAATATCACTTTACAGATTCCACGAAAAGAGTGTTAGCAAACTGATTTCGGAATTCTAAGTTATAGGTCTGTGAGATGAACTCACAGATCAGTAAGACGTTTCTCAGAAAGCTTCTTTCACGTTTTGAACGGATGAAATTTCCTTTATCAGCGTAGGGCTCAATGCGATCCATAGAAGCCGTACTCAGATTCCTCAAAGACAGTGTTAATGGACTGCTCCACGAAACTTAAGTGTAACTAGGTGAGATGAATTCACACATCACCAAGAAGATTCTAAGAAAACTTATTTCTAGTTTTCATCTGTGGATATTTCCTTTGTCACCGTAAGGTTCATTGCGCTATGTAGTATCTAATTGCAGATATCCAGAAAACTGTGTTAACAAACTGATTACTGAAGAGAAACGTGTAACTCTGTGAGTTGCATTCACACATGGCAATGAAGTTTCTCAGAAAGCTTCTCTTTAGTTATTATGTGAGGATATTTCCTTTTTCACCATAGCCCTCCATGAGCTCCCAAATATACCTTTGCAGTATCCATGACAACAGTGGTAGCACCGGTTCTAAGAAGGGAAGGGTGGAACTCTGTGTGATGAAGCCACAGATCAGAAAGGAATCTCTCAGAAATCTTCTCTCTAGTTATTATGTGAGGATAGTTCCTTTTTCATCATGGGCCCCTAGGGGCTCCCAAATATCACTTTACAGATTCCACGAAAAGAGTGTTAGCAAACTGATTTCGGAATTCTAAGTTATAGGTCTGTGAGATGAACTCACAGATCAGTAAGACGTTTCTCAGAAATCTTCTTTCACGTTTCGAACGGATGAAATTTCCTTTATCAGCGTAGGGCTCAATGCGATCCATAGAAGCCGTTCTCAGATTCCTCAAAGACAGTGTTAATGGACTGCTCCACGAAACATAAGTGTAACTCGGTGAGATGAATTCACACATCACCAAGAAGATTCTAAGAAAACTTATTTCTAGTTTTCATCTGTGGATATTTCCTTTGTCACCGTAAGGTTCATTGCGCTATGTAGTATCTAATTGCAGATATCCAGAAAACTGTGTTAACAAACTGATTACTGAAGAGAAACGTGTAACTCTGTGAGTTGCATTCACACATGGCAATGAAGTTTCTCAGAAAGCTTCTCTTTAGTTATTATGTGAGGATATTTCCTTTTTCACCATAGCCCTCAATGAGCTCCCAAATATACCTTTGCAGTATCCATGACAACAGTGGTAGCACCGGTTCTAAGAAGGGAAGGGTGGAACTCTGTGTGATGAAGCCACAGATCAGAAAGGAATCTCTCAGAAATCTTCTCTCTAGTTATTATGTGAGGATATTTCCTTTTTCATCATGGGTCCCTATGGGCTCCCAAATATCACTTTACACATTCCACGAAAAGAGTGTTAGCAAACTGCTTCCTGAAGTCTAAGTTATAAGTCTTTGAAATGAACTCACAGATCAGAAAGAAGTTTATCACAAAGCTTCCATCACGGTTTGAACGGATGAAATTTCCTTTATCCGCATAGGCCTCAAGGGGATCCAAAGAAGCCGTTCTCAGACTCCTCAAAGACAGTGTTAATGGACTGCTCCACAAAACATAAAAGTGTAACTCTGTGAGATGAATTCACACATCACCAAGAAGTTTCTAAGAAAGCTTCTTTCTAGTTTTCATCGGTGGATATTTCCTGTGTCACCGTAAGGTTCATTGCGCTATGAAGTATCTAATTGCAGATTTCCAGAAAACTGTGTTAACAAACTGATCACTGAGGAGAAACGTGTAACTCTGTGAGTTGCATTCACACATGGCAATGCAGTTTCTCATAAAGCTTCTCTTTAGTTATTATGTGAGGATATTTCCTTCTTCACCATAGCCCTCAATGAGCTCCCAAATATACCTTTGCAGAATCCACCACAAAAGTGTGAGCAAACTGTTCCAAGAAGGGAAGGGTGGAACTCTGTGTGATGAAGCCACACATCAGAAAGGAATCTCTCAGAAAGTTTCTCTCTAGTTATTAGGTGAGGATATTTACTTTTTCACCATGGACCCCTATGGGCTCCAAAATATCACTTTACAGAGTCCACGAAAAGGGTGTTACCAAACTGCTTCCTGAAGTCTAAGTTATAGGTCTGTGAGATGAACTCACAGATCAGAAAGACGTTTCTCAGAAAGCTTCTTTCACGTTTTGAACGGATGAAATTTCCTTTATCAGCGTAGGGCTCAATGCGATCAAAAGAAGCCGTTCTCAGATTCCTCAAAGACAGTGTTAATGGACTGCTCCACGAAACATAAGTGTAACTCTGTGAGTTGAATTCACACATCAGAAAGAAGTTTCTAAGAAAACTTCTTTCTGGTTTTCATCTGTGGATATTTCCCTTGTCACCGTAAGGTTCATTTTGCTATGAAGTATCTAATTGCAGATTTCCAGAAAACTGTGTTAATAAACTGATCACTGAACAGAAACGTGTAACTCTGTGAGTTGCATTCACACATGGCAATGCAGTTTCTCAGAAAGCTTCTCTTTAGTTATTATGTGAGGATATTTCCTTTTTCACCATAGCCCTCAAAGAGTTCCCAAATATACCTTTGCAGAATCAATGACAACTGTGGTAGCAAACGGTTCTAAGAAGGGAAGGGTGGATCTCTGTGTGATGAAGCCACAGATCAGAAAGGAATCTCTCAGAAATCTTCCCTCTAGTTATTTTGTGAGGATATTTCCTTTTTCACCATGGTCCCCTATTGGCTCCAAAATATCACTTTATAGATTCCACGAAAAGAGTGTTAGCAAACTGCTTCCTGAAGTCTAAGTTATAAGTCTGTGAGATGAACTCACAGATCAGAAAGAAGTTTCTCAGAAAGCTTCTTTCACGTTTTGAACGGATGAAATTTCCTTTATCAGCGTAGGCCTCTATGCGATCCAAAGAAACCGTTCTCAGACTCCTCAAAGACAGTGTAAATGTACTGCTCCACAAAATATAAGTGTAACTCTGTGGGATGAATTCACACATCACCAAGAAGTTTCTAAGAAAGCTTCCTTCTAGTTTTCATCTGTGGATACTTCCTTTGTCACCGTAAGGTTCATTGCGCTATGAAGTATCTAATTGCAGATTTCCAGAAAACTGTGTTAACAAACTGATCACTGAGGAGAAACGTGTATCTCTGTGAGTTGCATTCACACATGGCAATGCAGTCTCTCGGAAAGCTTCTCTTTAGTTATTATATGAGGATATTTCCTTTTTCACCATAGCCCTCAATGAGCTCCCAAATATAACTTTGCAGAATCCACGACAGCAGTGTTAGCAAACTGTTCCAAGAAGGGAAGTGTGGGACTCTTTGTGGTGAAGTCACACATCAGAAAGCAATCTCTCAGAAAGCTTCTCTCGAGTTATTAGGTGAGGATATTTCCTTTTTCACCATGGGCCCCTATGGGCTCCCAAATATCACTTTCCATATTCCACGAAAAGAGTGTTTGCAAACTGCTTCCTGAAGTCTAAGTTATAAGTCTGTGAGATGAACTCACAAATCAGAAAAAGTTTCTCAGAAAGCTTCTTTCACGTCTTGAACGGATGAAATTTCCTTTATCAGCATAGACCCCAATGCGATCCAAACAAGCCCTTCTCAAGTTCCTCAAAGACAGTGTTAATGGACTGCTCCACGAAACATAAGTGTAACTCGGTGAGATGAATTCACACATCACCAAGAAGGTTCTAAGAAAACTTATTTCTAGTTTTCATCTGTGGATATTTCCTTTGTCACCGTAAGGTTCATTGCGCTATGAAGTATCTAATTGCAGATATCCAGAAAACTGTGTTAACAAACTGATTACTGAAGAGAAACGTGTAACTCTGTGAGTTGCATTCACACATGGCAATGCAGTTTCTCAGAAAGCTTCTCTTTAGTTATTATATGAGGATATTTCCTTTTTCACCATAGCCCTCAATGAGCTCCCAAATATACCTTTGCAGTATCCATGACAACAGTGGTAGCACCGGTTCTAAGAAGGGAAGGGTGGAACTCTGTGTGATGAAGCCACAGATCAGAAAGGAATCTCTCAGAAATCTTCTCTCTAGTTATTATGTGAGGATAGTTCCTTTTTCATCATGGGCCCCTAGGGGCTCCCAAATATCACTTTACAGATTCCACGAAAAGAGTGTTAGCAAACTGATTTCGGAATTCTAAGTTATAGGTCTGTGAGATGAACTCACAGATCAGTAAGACGTTTCTCAGAAAGCTTCTTTCACGTTTTGAACGGATGAAATTTCCTTTATCAGCGTAGGGCTCAATGCGATCCATAGAAGCCGTTCTCAGATTCCTCAAAGACAGTGTTAATGGACTGCTCCACGAAACATAAGTGTAACTCGGTGAGATGAATTCACACATCACCAAGAAGATTCTAAGAAAACTTATTTCTAGTTTTCATCTGTGGATATTTCCTTTGTCACCGTAAGGTTCATTGCGCTATGTAGTATCTAATTGCAGATATCCAGAAAACTGTGTTAACAAACTGATTACTGAAGAGAAACGTGTAACTCTGTGAGTTGCATTCACACATGGCAATGAAGTTTCTCAGAAAGCTTCTCTTTAGTTATTATGTGAGGATATTTCCTTTTTCACCATAGCCCTCAATGAGCTCCCAAATATACCTTTGCAGTATCCATGACAACAGTGGTAGCACCGGTTCTAAGAAGGGAAGGGTGGAACTCTGTGTGATGAAGCCACAGATCAGAAAGGAATCTCTCAGAAATCTTCTCTCTAGTTATTATGTGAGGATATTTCCTTTTTCATCATGGGTCCCTATGGGCTCCCAAATATCACTTTACACATTCCACGAAAGGAGTGTTAGCAAACTGCTTCCTGAAGTCTAAGTTATAAGTCTTTGAAATGAACTCACAGATCAGAAAGAAGTTTATCACAAAGCTTCCATCACGGTTTGAACGGATGAAATTTCCTTTATCAGCATAGGCCTCAAGGGGATCCAAAGAAGCCGTTCTCAGACTCCTCAAAGACAGTGTTAATGGACTGCTCCACAAAACATAAAAGTGTAACTCTGTGAGATGAATTCACACATCACCAAGAAGTTTCTAAGAAAGCTTCTTTCTAGTTTTCATCGGTGGATATTTCCTGTGTCACCGTAAGGTTCATTGCGCTATGAAGTATCTAATTGCAGATTTCCAGAAAACTGTGTTAACAAACTGATCACTGAGGAGAAACGTGTAACTCTGTGAGTTGCATTCACACATGGCAATGCAGTTTCTCATAAAGCTTCTCTTTAGTTATTATGTGAGGATATTTCCTTCTTCACCATAGCCCTCAATGAGCTCCCAAATATACCTTTGCAGAATCCACCACAAAAGTGTGAGCAAACTGTTCCAGGAAGTGAAGGGTGGAACTCTGTGTGATGAAGTCACACACCAGAAAGGAATCTCTCAGAAAGCTTCTCTCTAGTTATTAGGTGAGGATATTTCCTTTTTCACCATGGGCCCCTATGGGCTCCCAAATATCACTTTACAGATTCCACGAAAAGAGTGTTAGCAAACTGCTTCCTGAAGTCTAAGTTATAGGTCTGTGAGATGAACTCACAGATCAGAAAGACGTTTCTCAGAAAGCTTCTTTCACGTTTTGAACGTATGAAATTTCCTTTATCAGCGTAGGCCTCAATGCGATCCAAAGAAGACGTTCTCAGATTCCTCAAAGACAGTGTTAATGGACTGCTCCACGAAACATAAGTGTAACTCTGTGAGATGAATTCACACATCACCAAGAAGTTTCTAATAAATCTTATGTCTAGTTTTCATCTGTGGATATTTCCTTTGTCACCGTAAGGTTCATTGCGCTATGAAGTATCTAATTGCAGATTTCCAGAAAACTGTGTTAACAAACTGATCACAGAGTAGAAACGTGTATCTCTGTGAGTTGCATTCACACATGGCAATGCAGTTTCTCAGAAAGCTTCTCCTTAGTTATTATGTGAGGATATTTCCTTTTTCACGATAGCCCTCAATGAGCTCCCAAATATACCTTGCAGAATCCACCACAAAAGTGTGAGCACACTGTTCCAAGAAGGGAAGGGTGGAACTCTGTGTGATGAAGCCACAAATCAGAAAGGAATCTCTCAGAAAGCTTCTCTCTAGTTATTAGGTGAGGATATTTACTTTTTCACCATGGACCCCTATGGGCTCCAAAATATCACTTTACAGAGTCCACGAAAAGGGTGTTACCAAACTGCTTCCTGAAGTCTAAGTTATAGGTCTGTGAGATGAACTCACAGATCAGAAAGACGTTTCTCAGAAAGCTTCTTTCACGTTTTGAACGGATGAAATTTCCTTTATCAGCGTAGGGCTCAATGCGATCAAAAGAAGCCGTTCTCAGATTCCTCAAAGACAGTGTTAATGGACTGCTCCACGAAACATAAGTGTAACTCTGTGAGTTGAATTCACACATCAGAAAGAAGTTTCTAAGAAAACTTCTTTCTGGTTTTCATCTGTGGATATTTCCCTTGTCACCGTAAGGTTCATTTTGCTATGAAGTATCTAATTGCAGATTTCCAGAAAACTGTGTTAACAAACTGATCACTGAACAGAAACGTGTAACTCTGTGAGTTGCATTCACACATGGCAATGCAGTTTCTCAGAAAGCTTCTCTTTAGTTATTATGTGAGGATATTTCCTTTTTCACCATAGCCCTCAAAGAGTTCCCAAATATACCTTTGCAGAATCAATGACAACTGTGGTAGCAAACGGTTCTAAGAAGGGAAGGGTGGACTCTGTGTGATGAAGCCACAGATCAGAAAGGAATCTCTCAGAAATCTTCTCTCTTTTTATTTTGTGAGGATATTTCCTTTTTCACCATGGGTCCCTATGGGCTCCCAAATATCACTTTACAGGTTCCACGAAAAGAGTGTTAGCAAACTGCTTCCTGAAATCTGTTATAAGCCTGTGAGATGAACTCACAGATCAGAAGGAAGTTTATCACAAAGCTTCCTTCACGTTTTGAACGGATGAAATTTCCTTTATCAGCGTAGGCCTCAATGCGATCCAAAGAAGCCGTTCTCAGAGTCCTCAAAGACAGTGTTATTTGACTGCTCCAAGAAACATAAGTGTAACTCTGTGAGATGAATTCACACATCATCAAGAAGTTTCTACGAAAGCTTCTTTCTAGTTTTCATCTGTGGATATTTCCTCTGTCACCGTAAGGTTAATTGCTCTATGAAGTATCTAATTGCAGATTTCCAGAAAACTGTGTTAACAAACTGATCACTGAAGAGAAACGTGTAACTCTTTGAGTTGCATTCACACATGGCAATGCAGTTTCTCAGAAAGCTTCTCTTTAGTTATTATGTGAGGATATTTCCTTTTTCACCATAGCCCTCAATGAGCTCCCAAATATACCTTTGCAGAATCCATGACAACAGTGGTAGCAAACGGTTCTAAGAAGGGAAGGGTGGAACTCTGTGTGATGAAGCCACACATCAGAAAGGAATCTCTCAGAAATCTTCTCTCTAGTTATTATGTGAGGATATTTCCTTTTTCACCATGGGCCCCTATGGGCTCCCAAATATCACTTTACAGATTCCACGAAAAGAGTGTTAGCAAACTGCTTCCTGAAGTCTAAGTTATAAGTCTGGGAGATGAACTCACAGATCAGAAAGAAGTTTATCACAAAGCTTCCTTCACGTTTTGAACGGATGAAATTTCCTTTATCAGCAGAGGCCTCAATGCGATCCAAAGAAGCCGTTCTCAGACTCCTGAAAGACAGTGGTAATGGACTGCTCCACAAAACATAAGTGTAACTCTGTGAGATGAATTCACACATCACAAAGAAGTTCCGAAGAAAGCTTCTTTCTAGTTTTCATCTGTGGATATTTCCTTTGTCACAATAAGGTTCATTGCGCAATGAAGTATCTAATTGCAGATATCCAGAAAACTGTGTTACCAAACTGATCACTGAACGGAATCGTGTAACTCTGTGAGTTGCATTCACACATGGCAATGCAGTCTCTCGTAAAGCTTCTCTTTAGTTATTATGTGAGGATATTTCCTTTTTCACCATAGCCCTCAATGAGCTCCCAAATATACCTTTGCAGAATTCACGACAGCAGTGTTAGCAAACTGCTCTAACAAGGGAAGGGGGGAACTCTGTGTGATGAAGCCACACATCAGAAAGGAATCTCTCAGAAAGCTTCTCTCTATTTATTAGTTGAGGATATTTTCTTTTTCACCATGGGCCCCTATGGGCTCCCAAATATCACTTTACAGATTCCATGAAAAGAGTTTTAGCAAACTGCTTCCTGAAGTCTAAGTTATAAGTCTGTGAGATGAACTCACAGATCAGAAAGACTTTCCCAGAACGCTTCTTTTACGTTTTGAACGGATGAAATTTCCTTTATCAGCGAAGGCCTCAATGCGATCCAAAGAAGCCATTCTCAGATTTCTCAAATACAGTGTTAATGGACTGCTCCACGAAAGATAAGTGTAGCTCTGTGAGATGAATTCACACATCACCAAGAAGTTTCTAAGAACGCTTCTTTCTAGTTTTCATCTGTGGATATTTCCTTTGTCACCGTAAGGTTCATTGCGTTATGAAGTATCTAATTGCAGATTTCCAGAAAACATTGTTAACAAACTGATCACTGAGGGGAAACGTGTAACTCTGTGAGTTGCATTCACACATGGCAATGCAGTTTCTCGGAAAGCTTCTCCTTAGTTATTATGTGAGGATATTTCCTTTTTCACCATAGACCTCAATGAGCTCCCAAATATACCTTTGCAGAATCCACGACAGCAGTGTTAGCAAACTGTTCCAAGAAGGGAAGGGTGGAACTCTGTGTGATGAAGCCACACATCAGAAAGGAATCTCTCAGAAAGCTTCTCTCTAGTTATTAGGTGAGGATATTTCCTTTTTTACCATGGGCCCCTATGGAATCCCAAATATCACTTTACAGATTCCATGAAAAGAGTTTTAGCAAACTGCTTCCTGAAGTCTAAGTTATAAGTCTGTGAGATGAACTCACAGATCAGAAAGACGTTTCTCAGAACGCTTCTTACACGTTTTGAACTGATGAAATTTCCTTTATCAGCGAAGGCCTCAATGCGATCCAAAGAAGCCGTTCTCAGATTTCTCAAAGACAGTGTTAATGGACTGCTCCACGAAACATACGTGTAGCTCTGTGAGATGAATTCACACATTACCAAGAAGTTTCTAAGAAAGCTTCTTTCTAGTTTTCATCTGTGGATATTTCCTTTGTCACTGTAAGGTTCATTGCGCTATGAAATATCTAATTGCAGCTTTCCAGAAAACATTGTTAACAAACTGATCACTGAGGAGAAACGTGTAACTCTGTGAGTTGCATTCACACATGGCAATGCAGTTTCTCGGAAAGCTTCTCTTTAGTTATTATGCGAGGATATTTCCTTTTTCACCATAGACCTCAATGAGCTCCCAAATATACCTTTGCATAATCCACTACAGCAGTGTTAGCAAACTGTTCCAAGAAGGGAAGGGTGGAACTCTGTGTGATGAAGCCACACATCAGAAAGGAATCTCTCAGAAAGCTTCTCTCTAGTTATTAGGTGAGGATATTTCCTTTTTCACCATGGGCCCCTAAGGGCTCCCAAATATCACTTTACAGATTCCACGAAAAGAGTGTTAGCAAACTGCTTCCTGAAGTCTAAGTTATAAGTCTGTGAGATGAACTCACAGATCAATAAGACGTTTCTCAAAAAGCTTCTTTCACGTTTTTTTTTTTTTTATTATACTTTAAGTTCTAGGGTACATGTGCATAACGTGCAGGTTTGTTACATATGTATACTTATGCCATGTTGGTGTGCTGCACCCATCAACTCGTCAGCACCCATCAATTCATCATTTATATCATGTATAACTCCCCAATGCAATCCCTCCCTCCTCCCCCCTCCCCCCTCTTCATGGTAGGCCCCAGTGCGTGATGTTCCCCTTCCCGAGTCCAAGTGATCTCATTGTTCAGTTCCCACCTATGAGTGAGAACATGCGGTGTTTGGTTTTCTCTTCTTGTGATAGTTTGCTAAGAATGATGGTTTCCAGCTGCATCCATGTCCCTACAAAGGACGCAAACTCATCCGTTTTTATGGCTGCATAGTATTCCATGGTGTATATGTGCCACATTTTCTTAATCCAGTCTGTCACAGATGGACATTTGGGTTGATTCCAAGTCTTTGCTATTGTGAACAGTGCCGCAATAAACATACGTGTACATGTGTCTTTGTAGTAGAATAATTTATAATCCTTTGGGTATATACCCAGTAGTGGGATGGCTGGGTCATATGGTACATCTAGTTCTAGATCCTTGAGGAATTGCCATACTGTTTTCCATAATGGTTGAACTAGTTTACAATCCCACCAACAGTGTAAAAGCGTTCCTATTTCTCCACATCCTCTCCAACACTGAAACTGGATCCTTTCCTTACCCCTTATACGAAGATTAATTCAAGATGGATTAGAGACTTAAATGTTAGACCTAATACCATAAAAACCCTAGAAGAAAATCTAGGTAGTACCATTCAGGACATAGGCATGGGCAAGGACTTCATGTCTAAAACACCAAAAGCAACGGCAGCAAAAGCAAAAATTGACAAATGGGATCTAATTAAACTAAAGAGCTTTTGCACAGCAAAAGAAACTACCATCAGAGTGAACAGGCAACCTACAGAATGGGAGAAAATTTTTGCAACCTACGCATCTGACAAAGGGCTAATATCCAGAATCTACAAAGAACTCAAACAAATATACGAGAAAAAAACAAACAACCCCATCAAAAAGTGGGGAAAGGATATGAACAGATATTTCTCAAAAGAAGATATTCATACAGCTTCTTTCACGTTTTGAACGGATGAAATTTCCTTTAACAGCATAGGCCTCAATGCGATCCAAGAAGCCGTTCTCAGATTCCTCAAAGACAGTGTTAATGGACTGCTCCATGAAACATAAGTGTAACTCTGTGAGATGAATTCACACATCACCAAGAAGTTTCTACGAAAGCTTCCTTGTAGTTTTCATCTGTGGATATTTCCTCTGTCACCATAAGGTTCATTGCGCTATGAAGTATCTAATTGCAGATTTCCAGAAAACTGTGTTAACAAACTGATCACTGAGGAGAAACGTGTATCTCTGTGAGTTCCATTGACACATGGCAATGCAGTTTCTCAGAAAGCTTCTCCTTAGTTATTATGTGAGGATATTTCCTTTTTCACCATAGCCCTCAATGAGCTCCCAAATATACCTTTGCAGAATCCATGACAACAGTGGTAGCAAACGGTTCTAAGAAGGGAAGGGTGGAACTCTGTGTGATGAAGCTACAGATCAGAAAGGAATCTCTC
Organism: Rhinopithecus roxellana; assembly: GCF_007565055.1. Classification (NCBI taxonomy): domain Eukaryota; kingdom Metazoa; phylum Chordata; class Mammalia; order Primates; family Cercopithecidae; genus Rhinopithecus; species Rhinopithecus roxellana. The sequence continues at coordinate 94,720,284 of NC_044559.1, read as the reverse complement.
AGAAATCTTCTCTCTAGTTATTATGTGAGGATATTTCCTTTTTCACCATGGGCCCCTATGGGCTCCCAAATATCACTTTACAGATTCCACGAAAAGAGTGTTAGCAAACTGCTTCCTGAAGTCTAACTTATAAGTCTGGGAGATGAACTCAGAGATCAGAAAGAAGTTTATCACAAAGCTTCCTTCACGTTTTGAACGGATGAAATTTCCTTTATCAGCATAGGCCTCAATGCGATCCAAAGAAGCCGTTCTCAGACGCCTCAAAGACAGTGTTAATGGACTGCTCCACAAAACATAAGTGTAACTCCGTGAGATGAATTCACACATCACCAAGAAGTTTCTAAGAAAGCTTCTTTCTAGTTTTCATCTGTGGATATTTCCTCTGTCACCGCAAGGTTCATTGCGCTCTGAAGTATCTAATTGCAGATTTCCAGAAAACTGTGTTAACAAACTGATCACTGAGGAGAAACGTGTATCTCTGTGAGTTCCATTGACACATGGCAATGCAGTTTCTCAGAAAGCTTCTCCTTAGTTATTATGTGAGGATATTTCCTTTTTCACCATAGCCCTCAATGAGCTCCCAAGTATACCTTTGCAGAATCAAACACAAAAGTGTTAGCAAACGGTTCTAAGAAGGGAAGGGTGGAACTCTGTGTGATGAAGCCACAGATCAGAAAGGAATCTCTCAGAAATCTTCTCTCTAGTTATGATGTGAGGATATTTCCTTTGTCACCATGGGCCCCTATGGGCTCCCAAATATCACTTTACAGATTCCACGAAAGGAGTGTTAGCAAACTGCTTCCTGAAGTCTAAGTTATAAGTCTGTGAGATGAACTCACAGATCAGAAAGAATTTTCTCAGAAAGCTTCTTTCACGTTTTGAACGGATGAAATTTCCTTTATCAGCGAAGGCCTCAAAGCGATCCAAAGAAGTCGTTCTCAGATTACTCAAAGACAGTGTTAATGGACTGCTCCACGACACATAAGTGTAGCTCTGTGAGATGAATTCACACATTACCAAGAAGTTTCTAAGAAAGCTTCTTTCTAGTTTTCATCTGTGGATATTTCCTTTGTCACCGTAAGGTTCATTGCGCTATGAAGTATCTAATTGCAGATTTCCAGAAAACTGTGTTAACAAACTGATCACTGAAGTGAAACGTGCAACTCTGTGAGTTGCATTCACACATGGCAATGCAGTCTCTCGGAAAGCCTCTATTTAGTTATTATATGAGGATATTTCCTTTTTCACCATAGCCCTCAATGAGCTCCCAAATATAACTTTGCAGAATCCACGACAACAGTGTTAGCAAATATTCCAAGAAGGGAAGGGTGGAACTCTGTGTGATGAAGCCACACATCAGAAAGGAATGTCTCAGAAAGCTTCTCTCTAGTTATTAGGTGAGGATATTTCCTTTTTCACCATGGGCCCCTATGGGCTCCCAAATATCACTTTACAGATTCCACGAAAAGAGTGTTAGCAAACTGCTTCCTGAAGTCTAAGTTATAAGTCTGTGAGATGAACTCGCAGATCAGAAAGAAGTTTCTCAGAAAGCTTCTTTCACGTTTTGAACGGATGAAATTTCCTTTATCAGCGAAGGTCTCAATGCGATCCAAAGAAGCCGTTCTCAGATTCCTCAAAGACAGTGTTAATGGACAGCTCCCCGAAACATAAGTGTAACTCTGTGAGATGAATTCACACATCACCAAGAAGTTTCTAAGAAAGCTTCTTTCTAGTTTTCATCTGTGGATATTTCCTCTGTCACCGTACGGATCATTGCGCTATGAAGTATCTATTTGCAGATTTCCAGAAAACTGTGTTAAAAAACTGATCACTGAAGAGAAACGTGTAACTCTGTGAGTTGCATTCACACATGGCAATGCAGTTTCTCAGAAAGCTTCTCTTTAGTTATTATGTGAGGATATTTCCTTTTTCACCATAGCCCTCAATGAGCTCCCAAATATACCTGTACAGAATCCACGATAACAGTGTTAGCAAACTGTTCCAAGAAGGGAAGGGGGGAAATCTGTGTGATGAAGCCACACATCGGAAAGGAATCTCTCAGAAAGCTTCTCTCTAGTTATTAGGTGAGGATATTTCCTTTTTCACCATGGGCCCCTATGGGCACCAATTATCACTTTACAGATTCCAGGAAAGAGTGTTAGCAAACTGCTTCCTGAAGTCTAAGTTATAAGTCTGTGAGATGAACTCACAGATCAGAAAGATGTTTCTCAGAAAGCTTCTTTCACGTTTTGAACGGATGAAATTTCCTTTATCAGCGAAGGCCTCAATGCGATCCAAAGAAGCCGTTCTCAGATTCCTCAAAGACAGTGTTAATGGACAGCTCCACGAAACATAAGTGTAACTCTGTGAGATGAATTCACACATCACCAAGAAGTTTCTAAGAAAGCTTCTTTCTAGTTTTCATCGGTGGATATTTCCTCTGTCACCCTACGGATCATTGCGCTATGAAGTATCTAATTGCAGATTTCCAGAAAACTGTGTTAAAAAACGGATCACTGAAGAGAAACGTGTAACTCTGTGAGTTGCATTCACACATGGCAATGCGGTTTCTCAGAAAGCTTCTCTTTAGTTATTATGTGAGGATATTTCCTTTTTCACCATAGCCCTCAATGAGCTCCCAAATATACCTGTACAGAATCCACGACAACAGTGTTAGCAAACTGTTCCAAGAAGGGAAGGGGGGAAATCTGTGTGATGAAGCCACACATCGGAAAGGAATCTCTCAGAAAGCTTCTCTGTAGTTATTAGGTGAGGATATTTCCTTTTTCACCATGGGCCCCTATGGGCACCAATTATCACTTTACAGATTCCAGGAAAGAGTGTTAGCAAACTGCTTCCTGAAGTCTAAGTTATAAGTCGGTGAGATGAACTCACAGATCAGAAAGATGTTTCTCAGAAAGCTTCTTTCACGTTTTGAACGGATGAAATTTCCTTTATCAGCGAAGGCCTCAATGCGATCCAAAGAAGCCGTTCTCAGATTCCTCAAAGACAGTGTTAATGGACTGCTCCACGAAACATAAGTGTAACTCTGTGAGATGAATTCACACATCACCAAGAAGTTTCTAAGAAAGCTTCTTTCGAGTTTTCATCTGTGGATATTTCCTTTGTCACCGTAAGGTTCATTGCACTATGAAGTATCTAATTGCAGATTTCTAGAAAACTGTGTTAACAAACTGATCACTGAGGAGAAACGTGTAACTCTGTGAGTTGCATTCACACATGGCAATGCAGTCTCTCGGAAAGCTTCTTTTTAGGTATTATATGAGGATATTTCCTTTTCACCATAGCCCTCAATGAGCTCCCAAATATACCTTTGCAGAATCCACGACAACAGTGTTAGCAAACTGTTCCAAGAAGGGAAGGGTGGAACTCTGTGTGATGAAGTCACACATCAGAAAGCAATCTCTCAGAAAGCTTCTCTCTAGTCATTATCTGAGGATATTTAATTTTTAACCATCGGCCACAATGGGCTCCTAAATCTCGCTTTACAGATTCCACGAAAAGAGGGTTACCACACTTCTTCCTGAGAACGAAGCTCTAACTCTGTGAGAGGAATTCACAGATCACCATGAAGTTTCTAAGAAAGCTTCTTTCACATCTTGAACTGATGACATTTCTTTATCAGTGTAGGCCTCATTGCGATCCAAAGAAGTCCTTCTCAGATTTCTCAATAAGAGTGATAATGGACTGTTGTATGAAACATAAGTGTAATTCTGTGAGATGAATTCACACATCACCAAGAAGGTTCTAAGAAAGCTTCTTCCTAGTTTTCATCTGAGGATATTTCCTTTGTCACCGTAAGCTTCATTGCATTCAGAGGTATCCCATGGCAGATTTCCAGAAAACTGTGTTAGCTCACCGAACACTGAAGAGAAAGGTGTAACTCTGTGAGTTGCATTCACACATCGCAATGCAGTTTCTCAGAAGGGTTCTTTCCAGTTTTCATCTGAGGATATTTCCTTTTTCACCATAGCCCTCAATGAGCTCCCAAACATCACTTTGCAGAACACAAGAGAGTTAGCAAACTGTTCCAAGAAGGGAAACGTGGAACTCTCTGTGATGAAGTCACACATCAGAAAGCAAAATCTCAGAAAGCTTCTCTGTACTTATTACCTGAGGATGTAACCTTTTTCATCAAGGGCCCCAATCGGCTCCCAAATCTCACTTTGCTGATTCCACGAAAAGAGTGTTAGCAAACTACTTCCTGAGATCTAAGCTGTAACTCTGTGAGAGGAATTCACAGATCACAAAGAAGTTTCTCAAAACCTTCTTTCACGTTTTGAACTGATGATTTTTCTTTATCAGTATAGGGCCTCAAAGCGATCCAAAGAAATCCTTCTCAGGTTCCTCAAAAACAGTGATAATGGACTGTTGCAGGAAACGTAATTGTAACTCTGTGACATGAATTTACACATCACCAAGAAGTTTCTAAGAAAGCTTCTTTCTAGTTGTCATCTGAGGATATTTCCTTTGTCACCATAAGCTTCATTGCGTTCAGAAGTATCCCATTGCAGATTTCCGGAAAACTGTGTTAGTAAACTGAACACTGAAGAGAAAGGTGTAACTCTGTAAGTTGCATTGACACATCGAATTGCAGTTTCTCAGAAGGCTTCTTGCCAGTTTTCATCTGAAAATATTTCCTTTTTCACCCTCAATGAGCTCCCAAATATCACTTTGCAGAACACAAGATAACAGAGTTCGCAACTGTTCCAAGAAGAGAAGGGTGGAACTCTGTGTGATGAAGTCACACATCAGAAAGCAATCCCTCAGAAAGCTTCTCTCTAGTATTATCTGAGGATATTACCTTTTTCACCATAGGCCCCTATGGGCTCCCAAATCTCACGTAGGGAGATTCCACGAAAAGAGTGTTAGCAAATTGTTTCCGGAGACTAAGCTGTAACTCGGTGAGTGGAATTCACAGATCACAAAGAAGTATCTCAGAAAGCTTCTTTCACGTTTTGAATTGATGATATTTCCATTATCAGCGTAGGCCTCAATGCGATCCAAAGAAGTCCTTCTCAGGTACCTCAAAAACAGTGATAATGGACTGCTGCTGGAAACATAGGTGTAACTGTTTGAGATGAATTCACACATCACGAAGAAGTTTCTAAGAAAACTTCTTTCTAGTTTTCATCTGAGAATGTTTCCTTTCTTCCCCGAAAGCTTCAAAGCGTTCAGAAGTATCCATTGCAGATATCCAGAGAAAACTGGGTTAGCACACTGAACACTGAAGAGAAAGGGTACTCTGTGAGTTGCATTCACACATTGCAATGCAAGTTTCCTCAGAAGGCTTTTTTCCAGTTTTCATCTTAGGATATTTCCTTTTTCACCATATGCCCTCAATGAACTCCCAAATATCACCTTGCGGAACACAGATAACAGAGTTAGCAAACTGTTCCAAGAAGGAAACGGGTGGAACTCTGTGTGATGATGTCACACATCAGAAGCAATCTCTCTTAAACCTTTCTCTAGTTATTATCGCTGGATATTTCCTTATTCACCATGGGACCCCAACGGGCTCTCAAATCTCACTTTGCAGATTCCACGAAAAGAGTGTTAAAAAACTGCTTCCTGAGAACTAAGCTGTAACTCTGTGAGAGGAATTCACAGATCACAAAGAAGTTTCTCCGAAACCTTCTTTCCACGTTTTGAACTGATGATATTTCCTTTTCTCAGCGTAGGGCTCAATGCGATCCAAAGAAGTCCTTCTCAGGTTTCCTCAAAAACAGTGATAATGGACCTATTGTAGGAAACAAATGTGTAAACTCTGTCAGATAAATTCACACACCACCAAGAAGTTTCTAGGAAAGCTTCTTTCTAGTTTTCGACTGAGGATATTTCCTTGTTACCCTAAGCTTCATTGTTGGTTTAGAAGTATCCCATTGAAGATTTCCTGAAAACTGTGTTAGCAAAGTGAACACTGAAGAGAAACATGTAACTCTGTGAGTCGCCAATCACACATCGAAATACAGTTTCTCAGATGGCTTCTTGCCAGTTTTCATCTAAGGTTAATTCCTTTTTCAAATAGCCTTCAATGAGTTCCCAAATATCACTTTGCAGAACACAAGATAACAGACTTAGCAAACTGTTCCAAGAGGGGAAGGGTGGAACTCTGTGTGATGAAGTCACCACAGGAAAGCAATCTCTCAGAAAGCTTCTCTCTAGTTATTATCTGAGGATATTTCCTTTTTCAACATGGGCCCCTATGGGCCCCCAAATCTCACTTTGCAGATTCCACGAAAGAGTTTTAGGCAAACTGCTTCCTGAGAACTAAGCTGTAAACTCTGTGAGAGGTATTCGCAGATACCCAAAGAAGTTCTCAGAAAGCTTCTTTCACGTTTTGACCTGATGATATTTTATTTATCATCATAGGCCTCAATGCGATCCAAAGTATTCCTTATCAGCTACCTCGAAAACAGTGATAATGGATTGTTGCAGGATACATAAGTGTAACTCTGAGAGATTCAAACATCTCCAAGAATTTTCTAGGAAAGCTTCTTTCTGGTTTTCATCGGAGGATATTTCCATTGTCACCATAAGCTTCATTGCGTTCAGAAGTATCCCATTGCAGATTTCCAG